>NC_136489.1:94211010-94483510 GCF_053919585.1 Euprymna scolopes | reverse complement strand
TTTCTCGGATTAATGTCCCCCCCCTTTTTTTTTATATCTCTATGTACATATACTAGATCTACCCCTAACCCGTCGAGTCAGAACTACTATTTATTCATTTTTGATTTCATTTAAAACTTCATAAAGTGTCACATCTGTTAGGATATTCTTCTTGTATAACTAAAAATGATACATATTTTTACTTCTAGAATTTTCTATAAATTAATATAGAAATAAAGAGACTTATATTTTATTTGGTTATCTGTCAGCCAATCAAACCTCTGGGCGTAGAAAAACTTTATCAAACTATTTACATCAGATAGCTAAATCGCTCAGGCATAAAGTCCTATGCTCTAAACCCAAGAGGAAGCATCTTCACTGTTCCCCCAATTTGCCTGATGGAAAAGTGGGAAAAATTATTATTTCGTGTTACTATGCTAAATGCCTTGCTCATGACAACAAACTTTGATAATATAATTCATCTCCAACGCCTTCAGAAATCGATCACAACTCTCAACAAGCAAATAACTTAAAAAACAAAAGAAAAAACTTCCAATATATACCCATATATTTCTAATCATTAAATTACTCTCACATTAAACACACCCATGAATACTTTTACTACTTATCTCTTCTCTTTTTTTTTCAGTCAATAAATTGTTGCTACAACCACTGTTCATCATATTTCATATTTTTCATGTTTTTTTAGTTATTAATTCTTTACGAGATGAGTGCCGTACCATCATTTCTACGCTATATACAAACGAAAACCAACAAAAACATACAATACACTATCCATCTAAATCAGGTGGTCTTCAAAGTTTTCGAACGGTGGTGGTGGGGGGGCATATCGCTGGATTTTTATATCTATGCGGGCCAAAGTAAAAAAACAAAAACAAAAAACAATCTGGGTGTATTTTGTCACGGGTTTTATATATGTCCTCCAGGTTTTTATAACAGGGATTAGGGGTAAGGGAAAGGATGCCATAGAGGCCACAACAAAGAATCTATGAAATGAATAACATTGGAAGCGTGTAGATTCTGACTCCATATAATTAAAGACAGATGAATATTGAAGGTTGAGACCCGACTTTATTTACTACCAACAATTTGTATTAGGAGAGGCAAAGTGTTCGTAGGATCGAATGTGATTTAACAAAGGAGATGAATGTTCGTACAATGTTTGTAGGTATGTATGAATTGACAAGGAATGAATGTTCATAAAATGTTTGTAGGTGTGTATGAATTGACAAGGAATGAATGTTCGTAAACTGTTTGTAGGTATGTATGAATTGACAAGGAATGAATGTTCGTAAAATGTAACTTATCTTTTGGACGATGGAGAGGGTTAGGGTAGGCCGGTCATCCTGCTGTCGGTGATGCGTGTCCCTGGCTTGTAATTGGAAAGCGAGCGACTTCTTTCATAAGCGCTAGCAGCCCAGCGTCTTCGTCTTCTTTCTCCTCCTCTTTTCTTTGGTTTGTGTGAATTAGGCATTGTTTAGAATTGAAGGCGTTTGGCCCATAACATGAGAGCGTAGTCGGCTTCAGTTCACTGGTGCCATTTCTTTTTCTTCTTCATCTCTTTAGGTCGGGTGGGATAATCCGACTGTGCGTTCACTGATGCAGCAGGGTGAAGCTCCTCTATTCCTCCTCTCTGTTCCCTCCTTTTTGGTCCCCTCATTTTATAGTGGCAAACCGGCTCCCAGCGACTGTGATATTTGAGGTGTTTATTTTAGGCGCGGAGCTCTACCATTGGTCGATAATTATTTTGTGATTATCTTATTTTTTTTCTTTCCAAGCGGAAGCGATGCGCAAAAGACGATTTTTCATTTTGTTTCTCATGGTGGATGTGTTAACATCCGGTTCGCTGCTAATTCTCATCATGTTCCCACATATACTGTTTTGCTCATTAGCTTTGTTTTTTTGTTTTTTTTAATGAAACTTGTTCTCCAAAACCTCATTCTTTTAATCAGTTTCTGAACAGAAAGAAAAACCAGTTCACTAAAAAACTATTTACTATTTTTACGTTTTCTGTAAGAGCTCCAGAGACCAGATTAAAGACTTTGCTGGGTCGGATTTAGATTTGGTGTGATTTAGAGACCTCTGATCTAAATGATTAAAAACAAAAGTTTTTTTCATTTATCACACATATATTATTATTGGAAGAACTAACTTTTATTAAAATCAATAGTGCAATTTAGTCTTTTGAAATGCTGTATATGTATATATATATATATATATATATATATATATATATATATATATATATATATATATATAGTAGTCAGGTCATGCCATATGCTACTGGTACCATGTAACCCAGTACTACCTGCCTCATGGTCGGTTCACCGACGACTAAACTGGTTCTCCCACCAGGCTTGTTTGGTGAGGAGGACGGCTAGTCTCCCTGAAGGATTAAAAACAAAACCTTTCAAAGGGCAAACGAACCCTTTTTCGGGGTCAATGGCCAACTAGCACCGTGTGTGTTTGTGTATGCATGTGTGTGCTGGGGTGGAGAGAACTCCCGTAAGCCGTGGTGAAGGCAACCTTTCTAGGAGAAACAAATCTCTGATTTAAAAAAAACATAAAGCAAGAGACCAGTACCTGCATTAAGCTGGTCTACAATTTAACTTCTTGCTGACTATCTTGTTTTTGTTTGTTGCCATATTTTGAACCGAGAGAGAGACTTAGTTGTCGTACAAAGCTAAGACTCTGTAACATCATCTGTGTATAAATACTCCCTCAGGCATTTGTCTATAAAAATGGCCCTGTGGCGATGGAAGTCACTTTTGGGCTCATGGACTTTAAGTGTCTGAGGGAGTGGCACTCATCTGGCAAGATCTTGCAATCAACAATATATATATATATAGTGATCGCCAATCGATCGCAAACTTCTTTTTCTAAAATTTATTAAAATCTATGAAAATCCGTTATTTCTGGACAACTTTTGGTTTTATCAGAAAGACAAAACCCTGAAGTTCATTATGTTAAATGCAGAATAATATAATACTTTTCTATAATTTTTAATAGAATTTTAAGTTTTAAATTTTTCTAAAAAAAACAAACGCATTTAACCCAGTTTTAACAGAATGTAAATAAAAATCTTTTTATCAAGGTTTTTGAATCTATTAAATAAACTTTTTTTTATGTCTAAATAAAATTTACTATGATTGGCTATAAGAATATGCAAAAATATTAGAATATATTACCTTATATTTTAAAAAATTCAAATAATTCCATTTTTCATCATTAAATCGTACAGTTTACCTACCTCCGCCATCTTGGATTGTAGGTATGGGAACCCACTTGCGTCTAAATATTTAAGCATTTTCATGACTTGTAATGTAACTAGACAGGCAAATACAATTGTTAAATAATTGAATTAAGTTATAATTACAAACGCCATTCATGGTAAAATATGTTATTTTTAGATTTATAATTTTTTCCTTCATAACAATTGATCAATCAAGATTTAAACTTTTCTTAATACTCGCTAAAAGTAAAAAAAACTGCTTTTTTTCTATTTTTACATCAAATATGAATTTTTGGCATTATATTTCTCAGTTTTAATCTCACTTTTAGTCAGTTTTTTTTTTATTTCATGATTAAAATCATTTTTCCTTTCTTATTTTCTAATTAATAATAACCAATGATCCACACTCTTTTTCCATAAATTAAATCATACTGTATTTTCCCCAATTCTTTATTGCATAAATCAAGTTGACAAAGACTTTCATTAGAATTTGGTGGCCCTTAAAAGGGCTGTTTTTGGTAATCCTCTGGGGGGATACAACTTGTTTAAATGTCACAACTATCATCTATGGAAAACCATGTCTTCATAGTTATCGTTAATTTTCAAAAAGGGAGATAACAACTTTTTGTAAAACGTATATTGAAAAACATAGTTATAGTTTTGTAAAACGTATATTGAAAACATAGTTATAGTTAATTTTGTAAAACGTATATTGAAAAACATAGTTATAGTTAATTTTGTAAAACGTATATTGAAAACATAGTTATAGTTAATTTTGTAAAACGTATATTGAAAAACATAGTTATAGTTAATTTTGTAAAACGTATATTGAAAACATAGTTATAGTTAATTTTGTAAAACGTATATTGAAAACATAGTTATAGTTAATTTTGTAAAACGTATATTGAAAACATAGTTATAGTTAATTTTGTAAAACGTATATTGAAAACATAGTTATAGTTAATTTTGTAAAACGTATATTGAAAACATAGTTATAATTAATTTTGTAAAACGTATATTGAAAACATAGTTATAGTTAATTTTTTAAAACGTATATTGAAAAACATAGTTATAGTTAATTTTGTAAAACGTATATTGAAAACATAGTTATAGTTAATTTTGTAAAACGTATATTGAAAACATAGTTATAGTTAATTTTGTAAAACGTATATTGAAAAACATAGTTATAGTTAATTTTGTAAAACGTATATTGAAAAACATAGTTATAGTTAATTTTTTAAAACGTATATTGAAAAACATAGCTATAGTTAATTTTGTAAAACGTGTTGCGGACCAAGATATGAAATACGTTAACTCGCTACAAGAAAAAATAATGAAACGAATTGAATGAATAAAACACAGAACTCAAATGCTGGAATAAAATAAACCTGTCGTTTATTTTCTGTTGAGAAATGATGGTCTTCGTGTACACGTGTTCATTCAGCCGTTGACGACTACGCGCGTGGAAGGAATAGAGAAATGCGAAGTTGCAAGCCGGCTGTAGAAAGAAAGGGTTAAACTCAGTAGAAAGTCGCGCCCATGTCTGTGTCGATGGGCCAAAGCGAAGGGGATAGAGAGAGTAAGTCAATCCAGTTCATGGAGAGGGAAAGCGTATTAAGTGTGCTTGCGCTTACTCCACATTGCAGTAGCAGGGAAAGAGACGTTAGAACATGCGGTCAGTTCGTCGACTAAGCAGGTCGAACGCTGGTCCAGACGCAAAAAGGGGAAGTTGACAGGTTTTGTTGAGTTTTATACTGGGGTCAGTGTTCTGACTGCGCATGTCTGGCTTTCACTTTAAAGGAAGTGACGTTTCACATGTGTGTGTACTTGTGCGTGTATGTGTGCGTATATGTGTGTACGTTAGCGTGTGTGTGTGTGTGTGCGCATGCATGTGAGTGTATATGTGGCTGTATATATGCGTGCGTGTGTGCGTGTGTATATGTAATGGAAAACATGTTCGAACAAACGTATATTGAAAACATAGTTACAGATATAATTAATATTATAATTTTCTCACTGTTTTTTTTCTTGGTATCGATTCTGTAAAGCATTCTTTATGTACTGCTACATGGAAAGTTTACACATTCTAAAATAAAATTTTAAATTTATTTTTAGTGACCTAAAAGTATACATATTTTAGCGTTTTCATAAAAAAAAATTTTTTTATCCTCATCTGAAAGATAATTATTATTGATAACATATTCAATAAATCTCACATTTCAAAACGCAAAAGATAAAAAAATCAAACACATTCAAAGTTCGGATTTCAATCTTTGAAGGCACCCTGTGAAATTTTTTTTTTTTTAATACACTCATTCACACAAAATGAATGTGTGCTTAATGGATCGCTTGGCCTTTAAGGGGTCGAACAAGGGATATATAAGGAAGGAATATTTGTGTGTGTGTGTGGGGGGGGGGGGTAATGATGTCCCCAAAAATATATTTATACAACGAATATGAAAAAAAAAACACCCATATAAAGTGCATTCTTTACTTATTAATCAGAGAAAAGTTTATATTGATTAGATAATTACCTGATTTTTGATAGATTTTTAAAGACAAACTGTCACGAAAATTAAAAACACGCCATAAATTTGTCGGTCACTATATATATATAATTAGTAGGGCAAGGACCCAAACACTTCTCTTCATATGCCAAATTTACATAACTATTTTTAAAACAGTTTCTAATGAATTGTTTGGTGTTATTCATTGTAATTTTATCGTCCTATTTTCATTTATGCAATAGTTTCGTCGATATTCACAATAATTAATTGATATAAAAAGAATAAATCATTAAAAACTTCAAATATTATGCCGATTAATTTTCAAGGGAGGTAACTTAAATGAAAACTATTAATTTTTAAAAATAACATTTATACATTAAAAAAAAAAAAAGAGTACTTAGAGTTAGACTAGCTGGCCGTCTGGCGTTGCCCAGTCGTATAAAACACTTAAACATGATATTTTAATTCATGCAGATTGCATATGTATTATTATAGAATCAATCTTCTATTGATTTTTATATATTATGAGGAATAATTTGCTGGGTGGACTAATTTACAAAAATAAATAATGATAATGCCGTTCATCAAATTCCGTCTGTGTTTGTTTATAATATCACCTTAGCTGATATTTGGGGTTGACGATCTTAAACACAGTCTTTCTTCTCTTATAGATAAAAAAGAAGAATTTTTACAGAGTAATGTGTGTGTATATATATATATATATATATATATATATATATATATATATATATATATATATATATATATCAGCCGGCGTGATGTAAAATATTCCTCTGTAAAAGTTCTTCTTTTTTTATCTCTAAGAGAAAGACTATTTTTAAGATAGGATTTTTTTGATTTTCGATAGTTATCAGATGAATTTCTGTACAAAACATATTTAAGAACACTGCCACACATAAATAACTTTTTTGTGAAATTTGCAAAAGATAGACTCAGCCGTTTTGGGACCTATGAGGAAGGAACTCTCACACACATGCATACACACAAAGTAACTTTTATATAATAGTAGACAGAAATGGCTGCCAGATGGTGGGCAGTTCTTTGCTTGTTTTTCACATAAAGGTTGAGAAACTAAATGTTATAAATAATTTTGTCTACCTCAGACGCATTCTCTAAAAGTCTGGATTATTTAAAGTTTGTATTTTTACTTCCTTCATTTTCATATTTTTTTACATATGTATTTCCGTATCCCTTATCTGTCTTTTCTATCTCCATTCCTACTTTTCTTCACTATCTCCTCTTTCTTCCCATCCTTTTCTTTTTTTCTTTTATATTCTGTTCTTCTTTAATGATCACCATTTTTTTCATTCATAATTATCGCTATTTTATTTTTACTATCACTTACCTATATGCGACTTTTCCAGTTCTTTTTCTCCTATTCTTTCCTTCCTACTCACGTGTGCTTAACTCTTTTCCCCCTAGTAATATTTTAATAGTTTTATTTTTCAAAGTTTTTATTTTTATACTTTATGCCTACTTTAACATATATTAATATATACTTCCTTCACTTTCATTTCCAATCTAAATGTTAAGTCAGTTTTTATCTATATCTTACATTTTGCATAATTCTGTCCTTTTTCCTCTTCAGATAAAAAGCATTTAGCTCTGAAATGCCATGGTCTAATAAGGTTTCTTTTCTCTCTTACGCTTCTCTTATTGATCTGATGATATAATAAAGTTATATGTAACCTTTATTCCTCATCTTTTGATATATATATATATATATATATATCTATATATATATATATATATATATATATATATATATATATATGTATGCATACAAATATAAGGGGAATTAAAATTATGCAAATTATGACTTTAAAAATTTATTGTTCATAAACAAGGAATGCACGATAAAGTGAATTATTTTCTTATTTCGTAGAGTTTCAAAGATTTTGCTTTTTTTTCTTCAGAGAAAATGATTAGAATTTTTTATAACATTACTGGTTAGTGCAAAAAATTGTAAACTTCAAAGTTCGAAAGAAAATAACATTTGAAAAATTATATAAAGATATATACATGCAAAAAAGGATATTTAAATTGATGTATGAAGATGTAGTCAAATAATGATTGGATAAGATCCGATCCATCAAATTGGTTGAAAACTGGTAAAATCTGTAAATCCAATTGCTGGCATGAGTACATCCATAGACTTGGTGTAAGAATATTCAAATAGGATAGATCTATAGTTCTTGGAAGGATTAGGTAGAAAATTCTACTGTAAAACTGGGAGAGTTGATGAGAATTTTGTTGATTTTTAAAATGTTTGTGCGAATTTTTACATTTTTATATAGTTTAGGATTAAAAAGTTTAGGTTGGTGTTTATATTGAGAGGTGTGTAATTTTACCTGAATATATATATATATATATATATATATATATATATATATATATATATATATATATATATATATATATATATATACACACACACACACAGTGGGATGTTGTGTGCATTAGGAAGGGTGTCTTTAGTTGTAATTGGATTACAATGTTGAAAAGTAAATTGACATGAAAAAGATCGAGAACAACTTTTTTCACCCAATATGCTGATTTTTCTATATATTCTAAAGTTGTAAGCCATGTTTAGTTTCAGAACAGTTTCCGATGGTTAGGTATTCTACACTAGTCCTGGAGGTGACTGGTTCTCAGTAGTCAGAACAGTTTCCAATGGTTACTTGTTCTACACAAGTCCTGGAAGTGACTGGTTCTCAGTAAACAGTTCTTGACTTGGAAGTCACAGAGCAAAGTTGCTCCAGAAAAGGTTTAATATTTATGGAGCAATTCTGGTTTCTGATTGGTTGGTAGCAGAACGTGAATTAATTTGATTTGTCAGTTCCTAGCAGCATCGTTTATAAATAGAATCTCCCGACTGTGCGGGATTATACCCTATTATCGTTCAAAAATATTGCAACAAAATATATATGCAAAGAATTATGTGTAGTAATAAACTGAAAACAGTCAAATTAAATTAGAAACCAATAATAACGAGTAGTGAATCAATGAAATGTCATTGTTCGAATCAATAATTTGTGCAACTATTTATTAGTCTGAATAAAAATTATGTATAAGAAATTAAAAAAAATAACAATCAGGATAAATTATCCTAATTATTAATTGAAAAGTTATTTTTTGATGTTCTTTTAAATTAAAATAAGGATATTCTTTAGAAAGGTCTGAACCGTTAAAAAATTTTATTTTTACTTTTTTCGACTCAAACAAGGGATATTGCCACTTGGACGTAAGAGGCTACTATTTGGGATCGTGATTAACAGCTAGGTATCTGTTCACATTACATTTAAACTATACAAGTCTTCAATTACATTGACCGAATTGCAGTGAAAGCACTTGATGGAACTCTGCTCAAGGTTGTCGAAAACTTCAAGTACCTTGGAGCATGGTCAGAGAGCACTGAAAAAGATTTTGAAGTGAGAAAAGTACTGGAATGGAGTGCATGTCGCAAGTTGAGAAACATATGGTCATCCACTCTCGCAAGTTGAAAGTAAGACTCTTTGTTGCCACAGTAGAAACAGCCCTTCTCTATGGTGCTGAAGCATGGACTCTTACAAATGTGCTGAAGAAGAGATTGGATCACTGTTACATACAGATACTCAGGATGGCCCTTAATACATTATGGAGGAGCCACACAGCAAACCAACAGCTTTATGGTGACCTACCACCAGTATCACTGAAAGTACAGCAGAGAAGGATGAAAGTAGCCGGTCACTGCATGAGACACAGCGAAGAGGAAGCCAGCAAGCTAGTTCTCTGGATACCAACAGATGGACACCCAAACCAGTGGTAAAAGAAGAATGACCTACATTGACAACCTGCTACAGGACACAGGATTGGAAAGTGTTCGGGACCAGCAAACTGTCATGCGAGATTGAGAGAACTGGAGAAGTCGTGGAGATAAGATGGATGAGATTAAACTTCATCAAGTAAGTACAGTCAGGAAAGCAGGAAACAGAGAGGTAATTCCAAAGTCTAGCAGTTTGAGAAATGGAACACGTACAGCAAGTCTGTTGTCAAGGTCGCTGGAAAGATGGTTGGATCCTTCTACCGCTCCAGAAGATATCTCACTACTGATGCAATTCTCTATCTATATAAAAGCCAAGTGCGTCCAAGGATGGAATACTGCTGTCATATCTGGGCAGGAGCTGCTAAAAACAGCCTATCCTGCCTTGACAGAGTACAAAATAGACTTAGTGGGGGATGCCCTTTTCTCTACCCTGCAACCTCTCTCCCACAGAAGAGACGTTGCGAGCCTATCCTTGTTTTATCGTTATTTCCATGGCAGGTGCTCGTCTGAACTACAATCTCTGGTCCCCCCCTTGCCAATCTTTCAAGAAAAAACACCCGTCTAGCTGAATCCACTGTGAAAAATTTTCCCCACTCTTTATCTGTGCCTAAATCAAAATGTGGATTCCATGAACAAAGCTTCTTTCTTAGAACTGCACACCTGTGGAACTCTGTTCCGTCTGCCTGCTTCCCACCTGACTACAACTTGGATGTGTTCAAGTCCAACGTTAACAAATTCCTAATTAACCGCCCCCTTAAGTAAACACTTCATCAAATCTCCACACTAACGTACTGTACTTGCAATAACCCTTATCCCTGAGTGGCTTCCGGGCCTTGATAAGTGGTGACCACCGTGTTAAAAAAAAAAAAAAAAGAAAAAAAAAAAGAAACTTTCAGAGCTTTCCGGCATCTAGAGACCTCCATAATGAAGGGGTGGGATTTTGCTGCCTGTTCGATTAGTCAGGAGTATGTACGTTAAGAGGAAACAAGTGCAATGAGTTTATCAGAGCACATTCCATTGAAGTACTTGTGAAACAGACACAGGGATGCAACATTTCAGCGATGGGACAGATGTTAGAGTTTGGATCACAGTGCAGGGTCTTTTAGATTTGAAATTCTTTTTTGGACCCTGTCTAAGAGTGAGAGACTACTGGTAGATGCACCAGCTCAAACGTGGCAACAATACTCGATGCATGGGCGAATTGTGGCTTTGTAAATATATAAGATACTCTCTGATGTGAGTAACTATTTATCACAGTAGAGGGAGCCCAATTTTTCATTTTTATTTATTTATTTATTTATTTTTTTTACATAGGAGTCACCACTTATCAAGGCCCAGAATCCACTCGAGGATAAGGGTAAAAGAGTGTACAGTAATCAATGGGACAATATCACAGTAATCGTTAGTAGTGTGAATTTGATAAATTGGATTACTTAATGGGGAACGGCTCATCAAGAACTTGTTTACGTTGGACTTGAAGACACAGGCAAACAGAAGACAGTTCCACAGATATGCAGTTCTAAGAAAGAAGCTTTGTTCATGGAATCTACGTTCAGGTTTAAGCACAGATAAAGAATGCAGCAGTGTCCTCAATGTATTTGCTCCAATGCATGTTGTCTGTGAATGTTAGGCTGAGGAGTTTGAAAGAGGGAACTTCAGGTTTGTCATGACAATCGGTGGCTGAGAAGGGGGTTTTTTTGTAGTCGTTAAGAGAAAGAAGCTTCGTTTTGGTAGCATTTTATTAAATTCAACCATTTTTTTAATTTTTTTATTTTGATTTAAATTTTCACCATAGAAAACTTTGGTATTCTTTTATTTTAGAATTATTTTTATAAAATATAATTTAATTTGTTTATCATATATACATTTAAAAAGAAAATTTGTTATAACATGAATTGTATGTGTTTGTCTGTAGCCCATATAATTTAATTAGTTTATCTATTACATGAAGAGCAGTTGTCTGTGTATATGTGTATTCTAAGGTAAAAACTACAAAACAAACAGCCACAAAGTTGATATATTCTTGGTCAGTGTTGCGCTGAATGAATAATAAACTAAAATTTAGAAAAAAATGAATCATCTCGAGGAATCAACTCGGCAGATTTCATTGAGGGTGGTTAAGTTTTCGGTGTGATGTACAAATTTGGAAATAAAATGCTGATTCATTACTTAAGGAATTTATTCTGTAAAAGAGTCTGTGCGTATGTGTTTGTGTATATGTCCAGCTAGAGAGAATTCTGCTGATCAGAAAAGAAAGAGGAGGTTGAGAAGAGAAAGGTGGATGGATAGAGAGGGGTAGCGAAATAGAAGTTTTAATAGAATAGGTTACACTTTTGTCCAGGCAACGCCGGGTAGCCCTGTTAGTAATATATACATCAACAAAAATTATTTGATATAATTTAAACTGTGTGTGTGTGTCAGTAGTTCACTGTCGACTGACTACTAGAAGCAGTTAGGAGCAATGTTTTTCCAGAAAACAGGGTTGGTATTAAAGAACGTGATATGTTTGATGTTTGAAATGATCTTTAAATCAAAGATGTTGGCAGCTCGTTTTTCTCCTTCCAGTTGAAGAGAACAAGAAAGGCGCACAAACTGTAGAATATCAACATCATTGGGACAGGCTTTTGCATGCAATACTCTGTCGCCCTGCATATCCCTGGTTTGACATTTAAAACATCACAAATGTTGCAGATTAATCAGATGGTATTCTAAGATTAAAAGAAAAGAAATCACACGGTATTCTAAGACTATGATGATAACGATTATATTTAAGCATAGAATGTTTGGAAACAACGTATCAAATATTTTAGCGGTTCTAAGTCTTTATTATTATTTGTACTCACTAGGAGTTCTCACACAGACCATCATCAGAGATTACTCACTAAAAACAACCGGTGGTGTTCCTTGGAGTCTGAATGACAACAAGTCTCCTCAGATTTCCAGTACTCGCCACTTCTTTACATAACCTTTGCGAATGATTATGTGTTATCATGTGTCATGCGTTATACTTGGTATTGACTTCTTGTTGGCAACAACAATTAGTTTCCACTAGAATTTGGGGAGCAAACAGCTTCCCTCAAAGTTCCAGTCAGCTTCACACTCATCCAGTGGAGGTCTGGTTAGTGCTTTACCTTTTCGGGCTTTCCATCCTCCTGTGACCCTTCATGACTATTTTGTGTGGCGCCAGTCAATGTCGATATCACTGGGGGGGGGGTTTAGTGAGTGGAGGTGAGGGCGTCGTTGTTATAATAACAACTGAAGTATGTCTTTGGTCCTGTATAGTTCTAGAAGTTCCAGTCTTCCAGGCTTTATCTTCTTCTATTGAGAAGGAGTTAACTTATTGCTAATCGCCATGGGTGCTCCTCCTGAGAAATGCAGATGTGCTGTCCAGAGTATTCTTTCTCTAGGGTGCTGGCTTTAGAAATGCCACCTTCCAACCCTTGTGTCACCTCATCCTGCTGTGAAAATGAGATAAATAACTTTTAAAAGATACTTGTAGCCGGTAAATAGCAAAACCAAAATCATATAACAGCTAATACTAAAAGAAAAAAAAAATGGCATCAGGTTGGTTGTATTAGCCATCACGTGTTAAAGATACTTGATAATTTATCATCTGTCACATTGCCAAAAAGATAAATGGTGGTAGAAATGGCCATCATTAGATTATCTGCCTCTATTTACAATCAAATCAAACAATAATTTACTCGTTTTGTCACGAGAAGTCTTTCATTGGCATTCACAATTTTCAGTATAAAAGTGAGGAATCAAAAAATTTAGTCTTGTTTCCATTTTGAATTCTCTGAAAAACTTTTGCACCATTTTATATACAGGGTGGAACGGTAAAATTGTCGCCCTAAAGAAAACAACACTACAGCTTTATTTTTAAAACTTTTATTGAAAAAATCAATTCAGGTAACTTGATTATGCAGTAGAGCTGACATCTTTCAATGTAGCTGCCTTCAGCCGAAATCACTGCCTCGATACGGATCCGGAACTGAGAGCATGCCTTTTCCACAAGCGCCGGCGGAAACTCGTCAAATACTTGGCAGATGGTGGCGCTCAGGCTGGCTTTGGTTTTGTAGGAGGTCATGTTGGTGATGTTCTCGATATATGACCTAATGAAGTAGTCCAGCAGGTTCAGATCGGGGGGAAGAGGGGAAGTGAGAGATGGATACAAAATCGTAGCACCCTTCTGAAGCCAAGTCTGGGTCTTTTTGGACTTGTGGGCTGGTGCCGAGTTCTGCTTCCACACTCAGGGTCTGCCAACACACTTCAGCACATCCAGATACACTTTGGTGTTGACTTACAAGCATACTTCAAAGGTGTGAGGTGGCATAATGTGAACTTCACTTGAAAACACACCAAAAAACCATAACCATGGCCAGAAACTTTACTTTCATAACACTGGGCATGTCCCTGTTATTTGTGGCAATCCAGCAATGCATTTTGAGGGTGCTGGCAATGGTCATGTTGTCATAACTTGGATTGGTATAGCGCATGAATTGTATAGCGGCACATCTCTGATCTTGCTTGTTAAACATTGTGTTACTTTCAGACATGATAGAAGACGCTTATTGCTCTTGGGATTTGTACAAAACTGGCCAACTAGTAGATGATCTGCAACAAAAAAAAAGAAAACTGGTTTTCATCAAACGGAAATGGAATCATGTCATCTTTTCTGGAGCGACACTTTTATCATTCTACACTGTACAATTGCATCACTGTTGAATTAAAGAACAGTTTTGTACACTTGTCCTGTCCTCTTACAAAAATTAAAATCAAGATATAATAATACATACAGCATATAATGACACTAAACCTTATGCCTAGAATCCTTGGTTTTATTTTCCTTAAAATCCATTACATGATTTTGATTCTAGAAAATATATAAAATTTAAAGTTTAAGCTTAAGGAGTTTTAATAAGAAATTGAAATTCAGGAAATTCATTTGTGTCTAATGACTATTAATCAAATTTAATGCAAATCTGAAATATTTAAATTTTTAGAAGGGTGTTTGTGACTATATTATTTCTCCTAAAAACCTTATAAGATACTCTAAAGAAACTGAAATTTAGGGAATATTTATTAATTAATGTCTAATGCTCATCGTTAAAAATTTAATGAAGGCTTATACCTCAATTTTGCTCCTAAATTAAACTTAATGTTTCGTATAGTGTAAAATAGATCCCCTAACTTTATCTCCCGTAGTCAACGTTTTTTTTTCTGACAGGATTTTTTTTTTCATAAGGAATCACCACTTGTCAAGGCCACTTTAGGATAAGGGTAAATGAATGTAAGGTGATAGTGTAGTAATTGTTAATGGTATAAGTTGGGTACTATCCATCCATAGCCCTTGAGCCCCTGGAGAGGCATAGGCCATCTACAACTTTTGTAGATGTTTTTGTAGCAAGGAGTTCTTTTTACAGGGTGAGGGCGTTGGCCTCACACCCAACTTTCCCAGAAGGTACATACAGCGCCTAGCCTTCCCAAATGATCACCCATCTAGTACTGGCCAGGCTCAACCTTGCTTAACTTTGGTGATCTGTCGAGAACCGGTGTGTCAACGTGATTATGCTGTACATTATAAGTTGGGTACAATTTGATTATTTAAGGGACGGTTCAACAAGAACTTCTTTACATTAGACTTGAAAGCTACTATACTTCAGTCAAGAAGCAGGCCAGTGGAACAGTGTTCTACATGTGGGCAGTTCTAGGAAAGAAGCTGTGTTCGTGGAATCTGCGTTTAGATTTAGGCACAGATAAAGAGTGGAGGAAATTATTTATAGTGTTTTGTGTGTTTTTTGGTGAAAATTTGGAGTTCAGGTGAGCACTTGCCATGAAAATAACGATAGAGCAGAGACAAGCTTGCAAAGTCTCTTTTGTGGGAAAGAGGCCGCAGGGGAGAAAAAAAGTGCATCACCTACTAGGTTTCAAAGCCGGTTTTGAACTCTATCAAGGCAGCATAGGATATGCTGAGCAGGCCATCAAACTCATCATCGAGATCTTTCCAGATTCTATCCTCTGATCTATGTAGCTAACTACTTCACGACACTGATGGGACAATTTTCTATCTCTTTAAATATTTAGATGTTTTGAGCATTACCGTTTTACTGTACCGCCTTTGTGAAGTGTATGTTTTGTAGAAACATGTGAAAACCTCATCAGTCAAATAGACTCTTATTCTAAATTCAATAATTCTGTGTCTAAAATATACCATGCTTAAGAGTTTTGATTGTTAATATGAGTTTATCTGATTATTGAGGTTTACACACGTTTCCACAAAACCTACACAACCCAGAGGCAGTACATTGCAAATAGCTCTTATTTGGACCCCTTATATCTAGAATCTGTATTCTTCTTATTCTTATTATTGCTATTATCATTAATTCATAGAAGTATTATTCCTTATTATCTACTTTTGTATAAAAGGAACTGTGTGTGCCTTTGTCTGTGTCAGTTTATTACTTATGAACTTGAAAATAGCTGGGCCGATTTTTAGGAAATTTTACATGAAGATACTTTATGTATCTGGCAGTGTTCTTAGATGAGTTTTGTGTCAGAATGTCTTCAGTAAGTATCAATAATCGAAATAATCTAGTGAAAGAAGGAACAGGGGATTTTGACCAAAGTTAACACCTTACACAGCCTAACATCACAAGTGCATTTAAGAAATTTTATTACCACACAAGCTGAAAGGCTCGACATATGAAATCAAAAGTAGGTTCTTTGATATGACAGTGGCGCGTTTGAAATGAATGTTTCTGTTTAAAGCACGATTGCATCATGATACTTGACTTTTTCATTTTAAACTTAAATTCATGCCACTGCACAACCAGTAATGCCAGGCACATAAAATCAACAGTAGGTTCTTTAATATGACAAGGGCATGTTCAAAATGAATGTTTCTGTTTAGAGCACAATTGAAGCATGATACATGACTTTTGCATTTTAAACTTTAATGCAAGCGATTATATATAAAAATAATTTCATAAACTCGACAGTAGGTTCTCTACAGTACAATGTAGACTACAGTGTATTGTGAACTTAATCACTGCGAGAGGCATGTGAAGTTTCCTCCTAGTGTATCACAATGGGTCCCCAATTAAAGCAGGCAATCAATTGATTTGATTGAAAAATGGGCTATTTGATCGATTTCGATCATCATAAAAATATAGGAATGTGAAACCTTCGTTGCTTATCATTCAATCCTGAACAACGTCGGGTCACCCTGCTAGTATATATATGTATGTATGTATGTATGTTTATGTATGTATGTATAATCTTCTATATTATATTCCTTTTAGTCTGACTGTTCCACTTTTCCTCAGAAACTGAGAGTCCAATTTGGCTGAAATCTTTTATGGGTTTATGTTATTATAAGGTGCAATAAACTGTATTATGATATCCGCTCGGTGCACAGTTTAGGATTAATAGGGATTAGTTACCACAATACTATATTTAATCTAGAAATTTTCAAAGAAGCTACTGAGCCAATCTGTCTGAAATTTTGTATGAACCTTTTTAAGATAAGGGTCAGTGAGCCAATTATTAGAGCATCTATTCGATGCACAGTTAGAGATTAATAGGATTAGTATTTAATGTAAAAATGATCACAAATTTAATCATATTCTACCATCAATTTGGTAATATATATATATATATATATACACATACATACATACATACATACATACACAGGGTGTCCATAAAGTCCGTGTGCACTTTAAAAAAATTTATAATTTTATTTGTAATAGAAATAATCTGTAAAATGGATTTGAAAGAAGTAAATCTATATTTTTTAAGCTTTTATTGAAATTTTATTTAACTTTCCACGTGCCCTCCATCATTAGCAATACAAAGGGTAATACGATTTTGCAGTTCACGAAAAACATTTGCCAAATGATTTATAGTAATGCCTGAAATCACATTAGTTATTCTCGCTTTCAAATCTCACAATGAACTAGTTTTGGTTGCATACACAATTGTTTTCACATGTCCCCATAAAAAAAATCTAATGGAGTCAAATCTGGTGAACGTGGAGGCCAATGAAATGGTACACCCCTTCCGATCCATCTGTTAGGAAATTCCTGATTTAGAAACTGTCTAACACATCGAGCAAAGTGACAAGGAGCTCCATCTTGTTGAAACACTGTATCATCTTTCAAGTTTAATTGTTCAAGTTGCGGAATAAAGTAATTCTGCAACATATGTAAGTAGCTGTCACTGTTAATAACACGATCTTAAAAAAATATGGCGTTATGATTCGATTTATTCCCAAAGCACACCACACATTAACTTTAAGAGGGTCCCTTTCATGTTCAACAGTTTCATTTGGGTTTTCAGTTCCCCAAATTCGGCAATTATGCCTGTTGACCTTGCCACTAATGTGAAATGTTGCTTCATCAGAAAACAGTAAATTACTCACAAATGCATCATCATTGCAAAGTTTTTCATTGAACTGGTGGCAGAAAGTTAGCCGTGCATAATAATCCTCTTCTAACATCTGTTGATGTAATTGAATTTTGTAAGCTTTCATATGAAGTTTTGCCTGCAGAATCTTATGCACAGTAGACTTTTGCAGTCCGAGCTCCAATGATGCCCGTCTTACAGACTTTCTTGGACTTGCAGTAAAGGATTCTTCTATGGAAGCAACACTTTCGTCACTGACACATGGCCTTCCATACTTTTCCCTCAATTGAAGCCATGGGATCAAATTGATTCTGAAAAACAAAGGAAAATATTTTTTACTTATTTTTTACTTATCTAAAAATTGTTACGAATTTTATGGTGAAAAATTATTCAATAACTATACTTAAAACTAGATACATGAAACTTTATAACATTTTTTACAGATTATTTCTATCGCAAATATAAATAAAGTTATAAATTTTTTAAAGTGCACACGAACTTTATGGACACCCTGTATATATGATGAGAAAGAAGTTACAGTTGGAATTATTGGGGGGGGGGCACATTTCATATACGATTTTTTTTTGTTTCTATCCCCTTTCGCTTACTATTACAATTTTACAAAAAAAATTTTTAAAAAAAGTTTCTTTTCCTTCTTTCAGACGTATATCCTTGAAAAGTCTGTCTGACGAAAAGCGCTTCAGGTTTTATTACATTTCGTGATTTTTTTTTTAATCGACTTATTTATTTTATAACATCCGAATATGGTTCACTTCTTTCTCATCATTTTAAAATTTTGCTATACTAATGTGTGTATATATATATATATATATATATATATATATATATATATATATATCCAGGCATGAATGTTTCGTCTTATAAAGATTCATCAGCATGGTTGTATTCAACTGACAACCTTCAATCACCACTAACTGTTAAGATCCAACGTCTTAGTTGACATGATCACCATGACCATGCGAATGACAAATAATATATCATAGGGTTTTTTTTTACGATAAGTTTTCAAGAGGATTCAATTTCAAAGAAAAGAATCTTTGTCCTCAGAGTGCTTGTCAATTAAGAGAGTTAATATATTTGATAAATATTTTTATGTTCAAAGACATGCATGTTTCGTCTCATGAAGACTCATTAGTGTGGCTATATTCAGCTGATGAACACTCCATAGCTTGATCACCACTCGGTCACCACTGACTGTTAAGATCTAGTACACACACACACACACACACACACATATTGAAATAAATACTATCGGTGGAATTCAAAATATTAGACAATTAAATTTGCGTTTCTTTATATTTATTTACTGTTTAATTTTGTCTTTTTCTTTTATATGTGTATTGTGTGTATGTGCGTACTTATATATATATATATGTATTTAAGACTGACGTGGCACTTTCTCATTGGCTATACCTTCTCCTCCTTCCTCTATGCTTCACCCGTGCATGCACATCACTTTCACTACACTGATGAAGACCAACGCATCGGTCGAAAATATGTACATGTAAAAGAAGTTTTTAAATTTTTTTCATAATATTTTGTATTCCTGCACGTCACCAATAGAAAACGAATAAAGAAAAGTTATAAACTGTTATACTTTTCGTATTTTTTAATACATTTTTTACACACACACACACACACACACACACACACACACACACACACACACACACACATATATGTGTATGTGTGTGTAATCTAGGATGAATAAACACAGAGAGCTCAATTATGCTTGTAAAAGCATAATATATTTATTATGGGTAATACTATGCAGCGAAAAGTCATATTGATATTAGTGGTTTTAGATGGTGTGGGAAATTTAACCCGTTGAACTAATAAAAAGATTACAGCTCAATCTTCCAAAACTAAAGATAGTAGCCATTGGGAATGTACTGCCTCCCAAAACTGGATATAATGTAGAGGGGAGTTCAAAACTAAGCATTAAAGCAAGAAATGGTTAAAATAAAGGACCATGTATAAGAAGTTTATAACTGATGATAGATAAGAATGAAATAAAAATATATGTTTAAATTAAAAATTTAGTGAAAAGAAAATTACATATTAAAACATATAAACAGCCAAATTATTGGGTAGGGCAAGAATCTTAAGAGGAGTGATTAGGGTAATGGATTGAATGACTAAAAATGAGAGTGAAGGTCTAGGAGTTAGCAGTTCATATAGAGCAGGAGGGGATAGATGTAAGTGTTTCTGGAAATGTATTAATATGGGGGGAAATGGAGATGTGAGAAGGGTTAGTTACATTTTGTTCTGTTTATGGGCACATGCCACACACCCTCATCTGTGTATACGGACACACCCGTTTCTGCTGAAAAGAGGCTTTAATATATAATTATACTAGCGTGGGTGCCCGGTGTTGCCCGGATATTTGTTTGCGGAGTTAGTAGGCAGGAAGGCGGAAAAGAAGAAAGTGAAAGAAAAGCTGAGATCTTACCGATACGCTAAGACGCAAGAGGAAGTGAAAAGCATTCAAATTTATCGATGTCAATCAAAACGTTGACTTGAAGTGAATAAGTTAAGAATCATGCAGGCGCAGAAATGAAGGTTGACTGCAGGCCAGTTTCTGCCATATTTTGCTTCCCCATGATGTTGGGGAAAACCAGCTCCCCCGAAAAAGGGGTAGCTCTCCAAATGAATAGCAATTGTTTGATATGAAGGGTTTCCCCAACATTGATCAAAGCTGATTGCGTTTCTGGAGGCCCTGGCCGGAAAGCCAGGCGGCCTACTTCACTCCAATTAGTTTCGCTTTTATATGAAATAGACGAATAAACATGCAAAAGGACGGAATAGAGGGAATTTTATAAAAGTTGATCAAAATAAATGTAGAGACAACATCCGTTCACAAATCGTAGATATTATAATCTAGGGAGCATACGGAAAGTCCCCCTTCACCAAAAAGCCTTTCGCAGACATACAAAAACGCGCACCACTTTTGGTTTGATATTTCTTTAAATAGATTTTTAACAAAAAGTTAGCTACATTTTTTATTTAATAAATATATACAATATATACACACACACACACACACAAACAAATAAACTGCATTTTTCTTATGGATTATATGGGTCTCAGATGAGTTGTTTGGTCAAGTTATGTAATTCAACAAAACACGTGTAAAACAACTAATAAAATTATATAAATATATAAATGTAAAACAACTAATAAAATTATATAAATGTTATATAATATACTTGTAGTATTGGAATTGTTTACTAACGATATATATATGCTCTGAAAGTGCAAATCCATTTTTATTGAGCGTAAATAAAAATAACTTTATTGAATTCTTTTATTATCAAAACGCATATATATATATATATTTTTTTTTTATTATTATTATTTTATGTATCTATTTTCAGTATTTACTTCCACAGTGTTCAATATGTGAGTAGAGAATCCTCATGAATATTAAATGCAGAAAATTCTGTGCAGCTTAATTGCCATACATATCCATTACGTTACTGGTCTGTATAGAGTTTAACAGAAAGATTCCCAAGTTGGACAAAATGCTCTTGACAAAGATTGGAAGTTACATCGGCTGAAACGGTGTCCAAATAACATCCAAGACGAGAACACTAGTCAAAATAATGCAAATAATCCAAATTGACAATCCTCATCTAAAAAATTTTGAAACAAAAGCTCTGTTTTTTTTTTATATCGAGCACTGATAACCCCCATTTGTATTTAATTTGTTTTCATCATTCCAATTGTCTTGATAATCTTAATTGTTTTCAGGAATTGCACCTCTGATTATCATGAGCTAAATTTTATCATTTAATCATGTAATAGTACTAGTTATAATGGTATAGAACCATCAAAAGTTTATATTAATCCTCACAATCAGCCAGAGAGAATGGCATCTGGAATCAGTTCCCTCCTTATGGATGAGCACTCTGGATATGACATTAGACTATATTCGGTGGTGAAGCATCGACTTTGGAAAATTTGATAAGTGTAATCATTCTTTAGTTGCCATTACTCCCAGGTCCATTCTATGGTATAATAGTATTTTTTAGGGTTCCATGCATTTGTCCTGGGTATAATACAAAACTACACCTGGTCGTTATCATGATCATATTTGGTTTACCGGATTTACATGCAAGCATGAGTCAGATATTTTTTAAACTGTCATGTTTTTTTTTTTGACACAACATAGATCAATATATATCTATCAAGAAACCCAACAATCTCAACTAACTTCTACCGCCTGAAAATCAGAACAATTTTCTTTTGAAAACATTTCATTAATAAAGGCAATACTTTTATAGGCCAATGAGCAAGAAATCGATTTTAGATTCCATTTATAGGCCAGATGCCCTTCTTGATGCCAACCCAGTGAGGTAGTGGGGACCAGTATTTTTATGGAGACACCATTTTCAGGTGATTGTCCCTCATATATATATATATAAATTTACATAGTAAATAAACTAGTTAAAGGAAATATAATGAATATACATTTGGAGATATTAAAAACTTAAAGCATAACAATTTTTACTAAAATAACTGTATGCAGCATTAAATAACTAAAAAAACAAGGCAAATTCACTAAATTACGGGGTGATTTTTGTGAGAAAAAAATTATTTGTAAGCATTAAATTTGTTTTTTGTTTTTGTCAAATATTATTATATGAGAAATCTTTTCAAGATAAAATTTATTGAGTAATATACATTTTTGTACTGAGAAATACACACTTTAAATGTGTAAACATGAAGTAAAAAAATAACAAGTTATCCAAAATGGCCGTCCATTTCGGCCATATTGGATAGCTTTACCTTATGTTTACATATTTAAAGTGTGTATTTCACAATACAAAATGTACATTTCTCACTAGATTTCAACTTGAAAAGATTCCTCGTATTTAAAAAAAATTAAAAAATTAAAATTTATGCTTACACAATGTCTTCTTTCATGTCCTGATTTAATGATTTTGCTGACAAGGGTTGGTATGGCCTCAAATTTTTTTCCCCCCAAATCATCAATATGCTCCTCTTTTAAATTAGATCAGCAGAACACCATCGAGTGCTTCTTAAAAGACAAGACCTTACTGATCTTGGGTAAATACCTGGCATTCCAATCATGAACAATAACGTCTTCAGAGAAAAATATGCACGGTCATAACAAGCCTAAAAATGGCAAGGCAGCTGAACAAGACAATCTCCCCATGGTTTTAATAAAGGTTATTTCAAGAATGAGAAAGGGGGTTGTGGTCAACTGCTTTGAGGCTTTAATATTTGTCATATTAGTAAGCAATATCTGAATGACCAAACATTATAGAGAGAAAAACATTTCTTTTTTTTTTTATTAATGGAAGGACTAGAAATACACCTAATTATTAGAACATAAGCAACTTTTACATACATACCTTTTTAGATGAACACACACACACACACACACACACACACACATATATATATATATATATATATATATATATATATATATATATATGAATGAAAAGGCAATATATGTGATTATTTTTAGTTTCTATTCATAGTCTTAATACCCCAGAGGCCAATAAAATATCAGGGTGTGGATTTATATGCATGTGTGTAATTACAAAAAGAATTTACTCAGCCCACAAAAAAAAAATCTTTAAAATTATTTACATTTTAAAATAAAACTTATATTTTATTAGAAATCTATGATGGAAATGTTATTTGTTTGTTTTTTAATTTTTTAAATTTTTTTTTAATATTTGCTAACGAGTCTCTACTTATCATCATCATCATCATCATCATCATCATCATCATCATCAGTATACTGTTTTTATACATGTTGGCATATATTGGGGAGCTTTCAAACTAATTTAATTCTAGTCAGGTCCTTATCTTTCTCTTTCTCTCAAATTCTTTTATCATTTTCAGTGTTTTCCTTAGCCCTTTTTCTGCCAACTGACCACGCTACTTCAAGTGTTCTACCACCTAAGCATTCTAATTCATTTTTTCATCGTGACCAAACTAACAAAGTATTCTGTTCTGGATGCATCTTCCTACAAGGAAACTCGTATTAGACACCCATCATACCCTTCTCCTATCATTTCTCTCTATGCAACATGTCCTCAACTCTCATTGACTAAGTTTCACTTCCATATCTCGTCACACTGTACACAGATGTTTAATAAACTCTTTTCTTAATCACCAGTGATATCCCTCTGCTGATCAGTAATGGCAGAAATCTCCTAAACTTTTTCCATCTAATTTGTGCATTCATTTTTTTTTTTGTGGACTGTTATCCTCGTTTTTACAGTTGTTGTTTCTCTGGCCTTTTTCAGGTTATTAATCACGACAGTATAGAAATGCTGAGTCTTATCCTCAGTAATTATTGCTTTCCATAGTTTTGTCTCACAACGTTTTTGCCAACTAATCCTCTGGCCTACTTGGGTGGGATTGAAACTGCTATCGTCAGACAATGCTCATTTGGAACCATAGAGACTCGATGTCTGTATCCACTGTGCTACGGGCCCTGAAGGTGCTGAGTCTCTACGGTTCCAGATAAACATTGTCTGAAAATAGTGGTTTCAATTCTACCCAATCAGTCCAGAGGAAACGTTGTGAGACAACAACTATGGAATATATTATGCCATCTACTTTTAACTATTATTATTTTTCTAGCACGAGCTCCTCTCTGTGTATTATCACAAAGTAACAAAACTTCTGAACAACCTCAATAGTCTCACCATCCAAATATACTTGTTATCCATATCCATTATTATATTTCTTGCACATAAACTGGCTATCCTCTCTCAGCCTACCAATAATTCCACTGCATTTCTTGTGTACCTAATACTTACAAGTACCACAAGAAATTGAATTCTTCCCAACATTCTTTCCCCAAACTAAGCAGGGGGAATAGTTTAGTCCTGGTAACATTCACGTTCAGACATTTATTTTTCATAGCTTTTCTTCAGGACTAACTTAAGTTCCACTGTTTCATGGACAAGCACTAAATCATCAACATGAAGCATCTCTTCAGGACAATTCATACAAAACCCTGGGCAACACTTCTAAACTACAACTGAAAGACAATAGTACAGATCCCTGATGTACGACTATTTAAGCATCAACGATGTCATAAAATGTGCTTTTAATTCACACATGACTTTTCTGTCCATTGCTTGAATAACTTTCGCTAATCACTCACCTTTAATTTACATCCAGCCCACCACAAAACACTTCATGGCACTCTGTCAAAAGCTTTCTTCAAATCCACAAAAGCAAAATACATTTTAACAAGATACTTCTTTTACATTTATCTCATGATAAATATAGTAACAGTGATACTTCAATCAGGCACAAAACCAAACTGTATTTCATCTATGTTTATTTGACTTATTTGCTGCTCAGCTATTCTCTCAACTAGGGGTTCACCAATTAATTAGCAGTTAATCGGTAATCAGCCTTATCGGCCACTTTGCAAATTAATTGGTAATCAGTCGATTAATCAGTAATTAAATACAATTACTTTTCTCTTTCCTATTAAATTTCAAACCCTTTCATCAACTGACTCATCAGATAGCTTTGACACATTAGCACAGTAACTGTCAATTTAACTTGACATTTTTTAAGTATTTGGCTGTTATCATGGCTTTTTTCCTTTTTTTTTTATTTTGCTTTATTAAATGAAATTGCAAAATACAAAGTACAATTTCCAATTCTTAAATGAATATAATTAAACAACTGAATAAGAAAAAAAAAATTATAAACAAACTACAAAGTATAAATTCCAATTGTTAAGTGAATAACTATAAACTGAAGTTCTGCTTCCGCTGGAGTATGCTGCAGTGGTTACCCCTGCTCTGCACCTGCTGCTGCTCTGCTTCCTTTTCTATTCTTGCTGCCTGCCTTCTCTACTCTCATAGTCTCATCAGTATTTAAATGTAAATACTCTTAAGTTGTAATGTTAGAAACATTAGTTTCTCCATTCTCAGGACACAGCCCGTTTCTCATAGATTCATAAACCTGTACTAAAAAGACTCTCACTCTCCACAGATGAAAGTGGTATGCTTAAATATTTTGAAGCCCGTTTACTCAGCAATGATAAAGTTTCTTGTGTCTTTTTCCACCACTGAAATGGATCATCATCTCTTGCAAGTAGTGTTAAATCTACATACTAGTCAAGTTCTTTTGTGCACTTATGAATAAGGGATTTACTCCTTTTGAGTTTAGATTGTGCTTCTTTTATTTCTGTTGTACTTGCAGTTTCAGTTTCCAGCCTTTATCTGCTGTAAGTTTGAATTTGTTATTATAGGCTTATTTGAAGCTAATTCATGAAACAGGCTTGAGACAGATACAGTTTTACTTTCAATTTGATCTTCTTGACCTTCCGCAGAGCTTGGAGAAATGTATCCTGATCCTGCTTCATTAGCATGAATAGACAGTAAATGTTGAAACCAATTCTTAATGGTGTTTTACATGTCATTTTTTTTTTATAAATTTAAATTTGAATCTTGCATCTAGGAAAGTAGACACACATTTAGATAGGATAATAATTTTGTTTCCATTGATTCATTGAATTGTTCAACAGTGATAAGAAGGATTCCACTAAAGTTTGAAATATCAGAATTAGATTGGACGGTTCTTAACGGAAATAACCTCAGAGCTAAAATTGTAGGTATTATCATTGATATAGTTGACGTTCTGTTATTGTTTCCTTAAATGGACTCAGTAACTGGACATTTTTTTGAACAAATCCCCATTTGTAAGTTGTTAAGGTAAGACTCATATTATTAAGAGTTTTTCGTTGGTCTAAATTCCTTTTCACCATATATGTTAAATTCCACCGTGTGGGTACATCTTAAATGAGTTAGTTTTCCCAAATCAAGCTGATCCTGTATTACGGTTAATTTGCTAATGGCAAGCAATTAAAATGAGAGACTATATTTCTGTTAGTTGTAATGAATGTCTTCACAGTTTGTTGGGAAAATAATGAGTCATTTGTTGGGAGGTGCATTGTATGTATGAAGTATGATTGTGATTCTAAACCACATTACCCGACACCAGCAACCATATTTGCTCCCGAATCTCACGAGACCAAGAAAACTTTATTGAAGATTTTATACTCACTAAGAACATTGTGCAATTCTTCACTTATTCTTGCACCTGTGTATGTACCAGGGAATGAAATCAATCTAAGCACAACTCTGCACTGTTCAAAGTCATTTGAAAACCAATCACCTGTGACTCAGAAAAGGAGACATTATTTGTAGTAGCTGTCCAAATGTCTGTAGTCAAAGAAATGCTGCTAATCAAGAGACGATATATATAGCACAAACGCAAATTCATATCAATCAATCAATCTCTCTCTCTCTCTCTCTCTCTCTCTCTATATATATATATATATATATAAGTGACCTTGTCTTTATGTTTTATGTGTGTGTACAGCCTGGTCTCTCCCAAACTCCAACTCCTCTGTCAATTTTTGGTCTACAGACTTGGAACTTGATATATAGGCGATTTAGGCCTGTGGAACAAATTCAGTTTGGTTTTAGCTAGTAAAAATTGCTGCTAAGAGGTTAAAATTAGAAAAAATATTGAGCTGGCAGGAGTAAGTCGACTAAACTTGTTACAAGCAAAAATATACATTCATATGTTATCGGTTTATATTGAAATATTTCTCATCCATTTGACAATAGCTCAAACGGTAACGACTAAGGCTGGAGGACTAAATGTTTTGATTTTGATTCTAGCTGATGGCACTCAAGTTATATTTTTAAAATTTTTGAAATCACTGCTTTATATTGGATACAATATAATAATCAATGGAGCTTGGCTTTATAATAAATATAAAATCTGCATGAATTAAAATATCGTATTTAAGCATATTTTATGACTGAGCAACGTTAGGCGGCCTGCTAGTACATTGATTTTTTTAAGTCTCTGAAAATGCAACAGATTTTCTTTAATCGACGAGAGTCTGAAAATCAGTAAAGATATTTATCACTTGTGGATTTTACACTCCAAAACTTCAATTAGTCATTTTTTTAAGTTTTATGTTCTATTAAAAAAATGCTATTGTAATTTTATTTGCTCCACCTCCAAACCCACATTTCTCTGTAGAGTAATTGACTCCATTCTTGTTGACCCACACCATTTCACGTTTTTACACATTATTTTTGTAATTGTATACCTCTGCGTTCTCTTTTCAACTTCAGATCGATAAAGCGTGAAAGAAGAAAATTCTGTTTGTTTACCAGTTCTTTAGGGTTGTGTTCTTTTTATCAGACGGAATGTATTTACAGATTTTGGTAATTAATTCCACTCTTAAAGTCCCCAGAGAAAGTTTTACTCAGCAGCCAGTTTTTGAAATTCTTGCAACTGCTTGTACTGTGTGCACGAACCAGTAAAACTTGGCTTTCCAGGGTTGACTGAAATTTCACCCACGTCTTAAGCGATATTAATGTCAAGTCTCTCTCTCTCTCTCTCTCTCTCTCTCTCTCTCTCTCTCTCTCTCTCTCGATAAATATAATGGAGTTTTCTTCATGTAAATATCTTGGTTTGTCTGTGGTATATCAACGCTTTTTTGATTATTATATTGAAGACGTAATTTTGCAGTATATTTAAGAGCCGATAAATTGAAAAATAATACAACTAATAACTTTAACCATTTTTTTTACCAACCTGTATACTTTTACCGTTCTGAAACAATTTTTTTTTCTATTTCAAAATAAGATTTCGTTCAAAGCTCATTGAAATCCAGTAAAAAAATTAAATATGGCGGTACACTTTTTTGTTTCAGCTTTGAGATACTAAAACTTATTTTGAAATTGAAGAAGCAACAACTTTAAAACAGTTTCAGAATGCTAAAAGTATGTAGGTCAGTAGAAATTAATGTGCTTAATGAAAATTATTAATTGTAATTTGGGAGGGGGGATATTTCTCTATTATAAATTATAAAGTTTTGAACAAAGACTATAGACCGCTATATTTTATTTATTTTACTGAGACTTAAAATAGAGCTTTCAACGAAATCTCATTTTGAAATTAAAAAATTTTAAAAACGGTTTCAGAATGTAAAAAAGTAGACAGGTCGGTAGAAAATTTATCTTTATTGCCTTTGGTAAAAGTTATTTGTTGTACATCTCATTTGTTTTCGATTTTTTGGCTGTTAACTATGTTACAAGATTGATAGTAAAGAAAATGACCTTTCACAGAAAAAGAAAGGTAATGGTGAAGATAGTATATGCAGCATATATAATATGACCCTAATTTATATTCATCTACATCTGTCACAGCAAATAAAAAATTAGCTTCAGTTATAAAAGGCTGTCATCACTTGAAACGTGCTGTAGTTGTAACAGTACTTCCATATAATGCGATAATGTATATGTATATATATTATAATTTTGGGGTTTAGGATTTTCATGGAGTGAATCTAGTAATATGGTGAAAGAGTCTAGTTAATAATGATAGTTAGGTCCACATTAACCCCCCCATCCCCCTCTTCGGCCTTGTGCCACACTTTGGTAAAATTTATTTTTTCATTAATAAATATCGGCAGTACTTCCAGTAAAGGAGCAGATTTCTATGACAAACATAACCTCAAAGAAAATATTATCCGCTGTATCCCGTGGAAGGTAGTTTTTCGTAGCCAACATACCTGCAAGTTAGACAAAAAAGAAACAAACACCCATGAGGAAAAGAAAAGGAAAAATAAAACGACTTGAAAGAAAGAAAGATTTTTATTTAGTAAAAAGTTTTGATATGAAAAGTCTATAATCGATCGGCTAGCAGTGTCAGAAAATCGCCATTAAAATGCGTGATGAAAACTTGAATATTTAGACTTACTATCTTTCCAAGCTTATAACTACTTGAAAAATGTAATTCAACCCCTAATTTTTTTTCAATAAAAGGAGCAAAGACCAAATTTTAAAATAATAACAGGTTTAATAGCAAAATATGCAATATTTGTTTTTTTTTAATCGGTTTTCTTTAATGTGGAAACTTTCTCCACTGAAAGGTAGAGGTTAACAAGGATTTTGCAACAATGGTTTGTTGCGACCTGTGACTAGGTAAAAATTGTAGAACCTTGTCGGTCTGGTAATAAGGGTAACGATTCAATTTCCTTCAACTCAAATCCCAAACTGAAATCACAACCAAAATTCAGTTCACTCCATCCTTCGTATAATCCAGTTAGCCAATCAAATAAGTTAAACGTAACAACTACCAATATAAAAAGAGTCATCACCCACACAAAAGGTTTCTGCTGCCACTCTTCCTGAGAGTCGCAGGTAAGTGCTTCAAGTTTTCTCAATATTAAAAAAGATTTCAAGAAAATCAACAAATTTTAACTTACTTCGAATATAATATATATACATTACAAAAAATTACTTGCCTATAAAAAATACTAATCAATGGGTACTTCTATTCTTCATTGTTTAGAATTTATTCATATTTTATATTCCATGTCCTTTTTAAATAAAATACTTTTTTAAGCAAGTATTAAAAAATAGCGCGACATCAGATGTTTCAGAACAGAAATAAAGGGAGACAACTGTCTCCTTTTATTCGGCCAGAATTAATCTCCCTTTCTATTGCTGGCTGTAAACAAAAGTTAGTCAATATGAAAGATAATCACATTTCACTTATCAGTTTTTGCCGATAAAAAAATTCCACTCAACCGATTTTTTTTTTTTTATTCTCTTAAAGAAATACATGAGTTTTTATTTTATATATTTTATTTCGTCTTTATGGAGTGATTTTTTTAAAAATCTAAAAACAAAAAACATTGAATGAAGCAGAAAAAATTGTTGTAGGTATTCAATCTTTTCAGGACAAAATTTAAAAAATGTGAGGTTTCACTTAAAAAAAATCAACGTGGTTTTAAAAAAAAATATTTTTAACTTTTGGCTTTACAGGTAAATTTGCACAAATTATCCTTTTTTTTTTGTTTTAAATTAGATTATTTTATTTATTGATCTTTTAGCTTCAATTTGTGATATATAAATCTGAGGTGAGAAAATTATTTTCATTTTAATAGACATTTCAAAATGGGGACGGTGAATTAAAAAAAAAAAAAAACCCGTTTGTCTAGAATATTATATTCGGTTTATTGGGAAGAGCATAAAATTTCACATAAACCCTGCAAATATTGTAGAAATTGAACCAATAGAAAAATTTTAATAGAATTATAAATTGAAAAAATTGAAAAAAAAATTAACTCGTAAAATTCAATTCATTTTATTAAGCAAAAAAAAAAAAAAAAATGGCTGCATGAGCGCACGCAAGTACTTTGTAAACACTGTTTTTTAAAAAATAAAAAAATAATAGATAATATTTCAAAAATCTTTAATAGTTTATTTTGGAAGTATATTCCATAAAGAAATTACTCAAACCATTTTAAAAAGAGAAAAATTACGAGTTTTGTATATTTTATTCGCAGTTTTGTGTTAAGGGTGACAAAAATTCTGACACGCCTATCGATTCGGCTGCCAAAAAATCGTCCATCTGGCGTACAAATAAAGTTCTTGTATTTTGACATTCGAAAGGGTAATGCAGGGAGAGGAAGAAAAATAGAAAAAGGGAGGGGGGGGGGTCATTTACTGAAAGCAGTTCAGTTTGCATCAATCCTTTACAAACATAGCATGATTTTCTTTTTTTTTTTTTATTCAGTGTTCTTTTAGAAACAACGTTCTTCACCTCCTCGTTAACAAGTATCCTTTGGACGTATTTCCATAAGCGCGATTATTAGCCGAACATCTTTTTCCTTTATAAAGAAGGCGATGTAAAGTTCACATCTGCGAGCAAATCTCCATCACCAAGTAACTTGAAATTCTCCGTAGCATATCCGAGTTTCCTTTTTGTCCTAAGTTAATTAATTCCTGTGGATTAGTCGCATATTTCAACTGTTTTAAAGCCCAGTTAAGACTAAAAGCTGGCTCTTTAAAATTTCCTTTGTTTCGGTTTCGTCAGACACACATTCCAAAAGTCACGTAATTTGACATAATCTTTTTATATTCGGGAGGAATCAACAATTCTTTCCTTTCGACTATTTTACAGTCTAGTCAAGACCGAGAAAACTGTCCACAATCATTAGGTCCCTTTTCCTTGTCTGAGACCTCGATTAAACATGTTGGTAACCTTGATACATTTAACCCTTGCTTCCTCGGTGTGTGTTTTGTTACGTTTCTATCATTAACAACAGGGCAAGACAAATCATCGTTGAGACCCAAAATAGCCGACCGACCGAGGCTCGTTTTCGTTTATTCACGTTCATGTCCGAGAGTTTACATTTTAAGCATTAAACAAAGGGGGGTAACTCTCACCGATGCAAGTAACATACCATCTCCCTTTTTTCCATTTAATAATGTTTGATGTCCTTCCTTCAGTATTCAAGCTATATGATTTCTCTCGCTCTCTCTCTCTCTCTCTCTTTTTTTTTTTTTTTTTTTGATATAATATCAATTTAAAAAAAATTATAATTAAGGTCTAGCTTGATAGGTGGTCTTGACTGACGTCCAGATCTGGTTGTTATGTACTCTTGAGACATGAGGGTGGGGCATGCTGTTATCACGGTTTCTTCCCTTGGTGGATGACTGTCTTCATGGGATCCCAATTTGTGAGCTTCGACTATTTCTGGTGGTTTGGGTACGATGTGTCGTTGATTGTGTTGAATTATTGCCCCTTCTTCTTTGGTCTGTAGAATGTAGGAATGTGGTGTGTTTGCTGTTCCAACAATGATGCCTTCTTGGTTTGGAAGGTTGGAGCTTCTGACCCATACTGGTGTGCCATTTTCGAGTGGTTCTAGCTTTTTAGCTTTATGTGATGGGCAGTGTGTGAGTCGTTGTTGGGCCTTCTGGTTCTTTTCCCTCTCTCTAAAACTCTCAAGATCAGGCCATCTGGGGTTTAATAGATCCGGGTGAGTCGGGACATTTGTTCTCAGGCATCGGCCCATTAACAGTTTACTGAGGCTAAACCCACAGTCCATTGCTATTGCTCTGTGTGCAAGCAAAGAAAGATATGGGTCTTTTGCATTTTTTAGCATTCTTTTCATTGTTTTTACACAGGCCTCTGCAGCTCCATTGCTTTGGGAGTAGCGAGGGCTGTTTGTAACATGCTGAAATCCCCAGTTGTTTGCAAACTTGGTAAAGTCTTTTGAAATGTATTGGCTTCCTAGGTCTCTTTTTAAGATGACAGGACTCCATGTCTGGCAAAAATGGCTTTGAAGCTCTTTATTATTGCACTTGAAGTCATTGATGTAAGCATGACTATCTCTGCATATTGAGAGAAGTAATCAACAACTATGACATAGATGCTGCCTTTCAACTCAAACAGATCAGAGACTAAAGTGTGCCATCGTCTTGTCGGGAGCTCAGTTGTCATGAGGGATTCAGGCGGTTGGTGTCTTAGCTTAGCGCATCTTGGGCAGTTTTCTACAGTCTTTTTGATTTGGTCAGACAGTCCTGGCCACTATATGAATTGGCAAGCTCTTTGTCTGCACCTGGTAATTCCCTGATGACTGGAGCGGATTTTGCCGATGATGGTCGGTCTCAGCAGTGATAGGATTATGATCCATGTGACATGCATCAATAGTCCATTTTCACACATGATGCTGCCACAGTAGGCCCAATACGGTTTAATCGATACTGGAACATGGTCCTTACATGGTTCTTACATATTATAATATGTAGTTGCTGATTTCATCAGTTTTAGTGGCTTCCTCCAACTCTGTCAGACGTTTTTCTAAAGCAGATAAAGATTCCATCATGGTGTGGACGAATACCATTGCTAACTCTTCTACGGCCTTGTCTTGTTTGGTGGATCCATTGCTGGATACCACTCTTGACAGCTGTATATAGTTCCTTACTTAACATAACGAATTGTGTATCCATACCTCATTAAACATATTTGAAACCTCTGCATCCTTGCTGGAAGTTCACTGAGGTCCTTGTTACCTAGTAGTGGCACCAGTGGTTTGTGATCTGTCTCCACTGTGAAGTGTAGTCCAACAAGATAGTCTGAAAAGCGTTCACAAGCCCATGTTATTGCTAGAGCTTCTTTTTCTATTTGGGCATAACGAGTTTCAGTTTCTGACATCGCGTAGGCGATGGGGTGTAATTTTGTGTCATCCTGTCGTTGTAATAATACTGCTCTCAGATGAAGCATCACTGGAAACCAGAGTCTCATTTGATGGGTTGTACAGGCATAGCACAGGTGCTGAACACAATGCTTTATTGATGGATCTGAATGCATCCTGTTGTGCATTATCCCAAACAAATACATATTTCTGACTCAATAAATATCTTAATGGTTTAGTCATGTTTGCTAAGTTTGGGATGAATTTTCCTAATTGATTCACCATCCCTAAGAACCGGTGGGTTTCCAGCATGTTCGTTGGTGTTCGGAATTTGAAGACACTAATAAGCCTTTCTTGATCTGGTCGTAGGCCATCAGCACTGAGTATATGTCCAAGAAATTTTACTGATGACTTGGATATTTCACATTTTTCAGAATTGAGTGTAATGCCAGCAGTCTGAATTTTTTGTAGTGTGCTTTTCAGCCGGGCATCATGTTTTTGTTGATTTTTTCCCATATACTTACACCCCATCTTGCATGCATATGGCTCCAATTTCGGTCTCTAGTACTTGTGACATACACCTCTGGTAGATCTCACTCGTTGATGAAATACCAAACGGGAGGCGGTTGAATTGGTATCGTCCAAATGGAGTTATGAATGTTGTCAGTGAACGGGATTCTGATAAAAGTGGAATCTGCCAATATCTGCTGCTGGCATTCAATTTTCTCATGATTTTTACTTCCCCTAACTGGGCCAAAAGGTGGTCGACTGTGGGGAGCATGTGGAGTTCACGTTTTAAGCACTTATTGAGTGTTGTGAGATCTATACATATCTTAATTGTCCTGTTTGCTTTTGGTACTACCACCATGGGGGAACACCATTCGGTGGGTTTTTCAATCTTGCTTATGACCCTTAGCTTTTCCATTCTCTGGAGCTCTGCCTGTGTTTTCTCCATCAAGGCTGGTGGTACGCATCGTGGTGTGGAACTTGTATCTAGATGTAACGATATGGTACATTCCTCCCCAAATGTGCCTAGACCTGTCTGGCATTTCTTTTTTTGGGTTTAATGGTCGTTTTTGGCTGCTGATGGTATGCAAGTTTGGGTGGACAGTTACGAGCTTAAGTGCTTCAATGTCTGGCCTTCCTAATAGTGGCTCCTCCAGATAATAAATATTCACTGTTCTGTGGAAAGCTCTTCATGCGAGACAGTTGTAGTGACCATTCCAGTCACTTTGAGTGAAATATGTCTTGGACCATGAAGGATTTTGTGGGTATCCAAGAGATCTGGTAAGTCTCTTGTTAACTTGTAGATGCCCCAGAGTCCAGCTTGAATTTCAGTGGCACTCCATTGATGACAATATCGGTTCGCCAAGGTTTACTTGTGCTAATCTCTGATATCGTCAGGACACCAAAGTACACATTCTGATCGCTTTCACAGTCATCTAAGCTAGGTTTAATTTCATGCAGCCTTCTCGTGCAGCAGCACTGAGCATAGTGGCCAATCCTACCACAATTGTGGTAGATGACTGAAATGGCGGGGCACGCATGTCTCTGATGTTGGGTTTTGTTGCCACAGCGGTAGCACTCAGCCTCCAGTCTATGCTGCTGTGTGCACTCATTTGTTTGTCAATTTTCGCAGTGAAATTCTCGCCTGGGTCTTGTCATGTGTTTACATTGACTTTGTTTGCGAATTCTATTGTCACTAACGTAGTGGACTGCAATATTACTGTCAGCTGGATCTTCACCAATGATGTGTTTTGGAGACTGCAGGAGATGCTGTTGTGATTTTATTGTCTCACTCTGTCATGCGCGTCTGATAGCCTCGTCCAAGATGAGGTCTGGAATCATTTGCAGACTTAGTGATAGCTCAGGATCTGTGCATCCAACTACAATTCTGTCACAAATTAATTCCTCATGCAGGTCTCAAAAATTACAGTTTTTAGCCAGTGTGTGGAGATTTGTGATGAATGAATCAATAGACTCACCTTCTTCTTGACACCTTCGGTTGAATTTGGCCCATTCGTAAATTATGTTTGTGTCACCTTTGAAATGGTCATTGAACTTTGCTACCACTATATTAAAGTTTTGAGCTTCCTCGGGTGCAAGTTTAAACGTGACGAAAATATCTTTGGCTTTATTACTCATACAATATATTAAGGTTTCCACCTGACAAGGACTTGGTTTTTCTTCTGGTAACGGTTGAACCGTCGTATCCATTTTTCCCATAACTCGGATTGGTCGAACGGAAAGGGTTCTGGTGGACTCACGTGGCTATTCATACTGGAAGTTCTTATGGAATTTCACTTTTTTTCTAATGGCTCTTAAGCTCAGTATTTAATATAAATCCTTCCCCGTATTTTGCTCACATTCATTAGTAAATCCCTTGTTCTGATACCACGTTTTGTTACGTTTCTATCATTAACAACAGGACAAGACAAATCATCGTTGAGACACAAAATGGCCGACCGACTAAGTCTCGTTTATTCACGTTCATGTCTGAGAGTTTACATTTTAAACATTGAACAAAGGGGGGTAACTCCCACCGATGCAAGTGACATAACAGTGTAAGCAGCAACTGAATTTTCAACTCGGAAAAATTGCATCTCGTGGCAGAATTGAGGCACAAGAAGCTCACCCAATCAGCGAGCAGAACGGGATCACGTGACATAAAGAGGAGGAAGAACAAAATGGGGGGGGGGAAAGAAGAAAAAGAATGGGGCATAAATAAAATAGTGGAAATACATTTTCCACAATCTCAGGATAAATGCACAATAAACAAATAAGAAGAAAAAAAGATACACTCTTCAAATTGCACTGGACTAACGCTGATGGAACACTCTAACGACATTGTCAGTGTGACATTCAAAGTCTTGTTGCAGATTCCAATATCGCTCCTTTCAATAAGCTTTTTAAACTGCTACTTTTCGACCATCACCTTTTAAATCAAATAGTCCTAGGTTTGCTTCTGCATACAGCCACATTTACTTTGTAACGGGAACATACCAGTTATGTCTGCTTATTTCGTAGTTATGATGTGATGACTAACCAGACAGATGAATTTATTTTTTTTTTATTAGATTTATTTATGCCATCATCTTCCAGATGCATGCCAAAGTAATAAATTACAGAAGATTTCCCCCACTATTGATGGGTGGTCTTTATATTACAAAAAGCAAAGAGAGAAGAAATTGTAATAGCCAGACTCCATATAGGATAATGCACATATTACTCAAAAATATTTATTAGGAGTTTAAGCATCACCAATGTGCATGTCATGTAAAAAATCTTATATGAACACTAACAGGGAGACTCGACGTTGTCCGAGATTGAATCAAGATCAACAAATTTTTCACCCTCCCATACTTTGTCGTCAAAAGCGATGAAATCGTCTAATTTTAGTCAAATCGATTGATTGCCTGCTCTAGTTAGGAACCCATCATGGTGTACCAAGAAGAAGTCTCCTCACAGTGACTTAATCCACAATACATTGTAGTTTGCATTGCACTGTACAGAATCTATTGTTGATTTTATAAAATTATCTGTAGATAATGACTTCACTTAAAGTTTAAAATGTAAAATTCAAGTATCATGATTTAATTGTGCTCTAAACTCAAACATTTATTTTGAACGCATCACTGTCTTATCAAAGAATCTACAGTTGATTTTATAGGCTTGGCCTTTCTGCTTGTGCAGTGATAAAACTTCTCAAATTCACTTGTGATGTTAGGTTGTATAAAAGCGTTAACTTTAGTCAAAATCGGACTTCCTTTCGTCATTGGATTTTTTTTAATTATCGATTTTCGATACTTATCAGATGCATTCCGATACAAAACTTATGTGCAACCACTCCCAGATACATCAAACACCTTTGTGTGAAATTTAAAAATAATCGGCACAGCTGTTTCTGAGTCCATAGGAAACACACATACAATGTTCTTTTTATATAATAGTAAATATAGAGATATATTAGTAGACTGTTAGGATTTGAAACAAAACCGAAGGAAATACTAAACTCAAAAAATCCAACAAACTTATTCAAGCACTAATTCAACCAAACTTTAAGACTTCATCAAAGAATTTAATTTTTTAGGATTCAATTTTATAGCTTTATTTGGCATTAAGTAACACATACAAATCAAACAAAACCATCCTTTTCCTCTCCTGTCATCTCTTCCTCCAACCATCTAATACTTTGAATGTGTAACTGCAGAGGCAAATAATTTATTTATTAATTTTTGGACTAACCAGAGAATATGTAGTAAATGGTATATCAAGCTTAACGTCTATTAGAAATGTAGCAAATTTTTTCCTGGGAGTCAAAAACTCATCAAAGTGATCAATTATTAGCTAGCCATTTATCGCCCTATTAGCCTCCTCCCACTTTTTGCCAAAATATTTGAGATCTTAATTAACCATGCTCTAGTCCAGCACCTTACAGATGCTAAACTTCTGACCGACCATCAATATGGATTTAGACAAGCCCGTTCCACGGCAGACATCCTCACTGTAATCTCTGAACGCATATACCATTCACTGGACAAAGCGGGAGAGGGCAGAGCGGTAGCTCTAGATATATCTAAGGCTTTTGACAGGGTATGGCATGAGGGTCTCCTCAGGAATATTAGATCTTACGGTATCACTGGTAGAATACTTAACATAATTAAATCCTTCTTAGATAAGAGAAAAATCCAGGTTGTCCTCGACGGTCGTACGTCTAAACAATATGATATAAATGCCGGAGTGCCCCAGGGATCTATCCTTGGTCCTCTGCTGTTCCTGATATTCATAAATGACCTCCCTGACAAAATTGCCTCTGAGATGGGTATATATGCTGATGACACCACACTCTATAGCAGGCACGACAGGAAAACAAATGAACATATATCTAAAGTAATGGCAGAAACACTAGAGGATGACCTCAAATCAGTAGTGGAATGGGGACAAAAATGGATGGTAACGTTCAATGCCACCAAGACAAAACTGGTTTCATTCACTAATTACAAGAAACCTTCTCTACCACCTATAGCAATGGCCAACAACTCTTTAGCTGAGAGTACGTCTTTCAAGCTCCTTGGTCTAACGTTCACAGGAAACATGAGCTGGAACAATTACATTGAGGGCATTGCCAGGGCCGCTGCGAGGAAGGTGGGCTCTCTCTACCATGCTAGAAAACTTCTAACACCCGAAAGTATCCTGTACCTCTATAAGGCCACTATTCGCCCATGTATGGAGTATTGCTGTCATATTTGGGCCGGTGCATCGGTTACTAGTCTCTCGCTCCTTGACAGGGTTCAAAAGAGAGTTGCAAATCTGATAGGCCCTAAACTGGCATCTAAACTTCAGCCTCTGTCCCATCGTCGAAACGTTGCATCCCTCTGCCTGTTCTACAAGTATTATAATGGTGAATGCTCTGAAGAACTGCAAGCACTTGTGCCCCCACGGCGTGAACACCCTCGACAGACCCGACAAGCTGCAAAATCTCACCCCCACACTGTAGAGATCCCTAGATGTAAAAGAGCTTTCTACTCCAGTAGTTTCTTCCCCAGAACTGCTAGACTTTGGAATTCCATTCCAGGTCACTGCTTCCCCAACTGTACTGACATGCATAAGTTCAAGTGCAACGTGAACCAACATCTCGCTGCCCTAATCCCTACATAGTACCCCAGTAGATGTTTCCCCTGATAGTAGCCCCCTACACCAAAGTGGCAATGTGCCTTGTTTGGGGTGAAAATGTAATAAAAAAAAACAAAAAAAAACATACACACAGGAACACTCTGGATTGGAACTTTTTTTTTATTGCCTCTATCTAGAAGGATATCTCATTTATTGAACGAAGATAGAAAAGATTAAGTGTAGTGTCATAACGAGTATTATTACATTTTGCTTCTAATAAAAAAGCCAAAACTTCTGACTCATCTAAAAATAAAATTGACTGTTTAATTTAAAAAAAAATCTTCAAAAGAAGGTTTTTTTTCTTTTTGCTTTCTTTCCTTAAGGACACCTAGATAACCCATAATAAAACAAAGACGAGACATTCCAAAGTTTCCAAAGCGTTTTAGATCTGTAGAATTTCTCTTTGTAATTGAGATGATCTCCATTAAATGAAGAGAGAATGTATACAAGTAGAAAGCCATAATAAACCACAAGAAACAGTATTATATATCTCTGATAAATTGAAACCATAAATCTCTTTCTGGAAAAAGAAACCACATTTTACCCTTAATTTTTGTTTATGTTTAGATAAGTCCTCACATCTTTATAAGAGGTTATGTCCATAGCACGATTTCTCAAGTTTACGTTGACATAACATTTTTTTTTTGGTCTGTCACGTTTAAAAAAATATTCGTTCCTGTTTCCTTTTATTTTCTTTTTAAGCTAAATCTCTCCTTACAATTTTGCCAGGCCATATTAGGTTAACTCTGCCTCTTTAAATCTGATCCGTCTCTACAAATACATAATGCTCAAGTAACATTAATTTCTACATCCGCAAATTGTTTAAGGCAGACCTCAGCTCCTTATAATACATATTCACAAAATGCGTCTTGTCTTTCAGTTGTACTTTCTCAAATATTAGATTTATTACAAGAAGGAGAAAAAAGACTCTAAAAGTTTGGGTTTATCAAAATCCGTCAACATTTGATTCCTAATTTGCTAGGGCTTTTCTGCACTTTTTTTTTTTCTAATTTGCTAGGGTTTTTCCTCCTATTTGTTTTTGTTTTGTTTTTGCTAAAAAAAACTTTATACATTTTTCGGTAAGTATATGCTTTTCCTCTTCGCTGTCTGACCTCCCCCCTCTAGTTTCTCGTTCCCCTTCTCTTTTGTTTTCCCTTTTTCTTTCTTTAACCCTAACCCATTCTTTTCTCCTCTTCGCCGTTTTTCCTTTTTTCATTGTTACTTGAACTTTAATTATACTCGCATATAATTTATTTGCATAAAATACAGAATTCTAAAAAAAAAAAAAGATGGGACGTAGAGAAGCCTAGTCATTATTACATTATCTAACTTAGCTGGTCGCAGTCATTGACTCAAACATTTCTTTCGCCAAAACAAGACATTCACACTGGTTGGTGCTCCATACGCTTCATCAAAATAAAAATAAAACTCTCTAAAATATATGATCAAGATTCACGTGAACAATGAAAATTAATATTCATACAAGAAAAGCGATATTAGTATAAGATCCTATACTCTTTAAATGAGGCAGCTCTGCCAGTTGAAAAGGATGTAGCTGTTAAAACTTTATGAGAAAAAAAAATCAACAACTTCAAAATGAAAAGATTAGATCTGCATCGCTGGCAAATATATCACATGACAGAGTATGGAGTTGATTTGGTTGTTTTGTTTTATGGCACATTTTCGGATTATTTAATGCTGAATCCAGTAATTTTGGGAAAGTTTTTATGCTTTAAGTTCTTTATATCTTAAAATATTTATTTGTGGTGTTTGGTTTGATTGTTTTGTAGAGGAAAATTGTTGTTTTTGACTTTGCAAAGCAAGATTGAGTTTTGCGAAAGGAAAGTAAAAAAAAACAGGACATCAATGTTTGGTGCATTTGAGGTTAGGAAGCTAGTGTCTTTAAACAGCCTGATTTGGTAGCACCTGGGTATGGGCATTATCAAACAAAGAGGATAGGACAGATAGTAACATAATACCCTGCCCAAAATAAACGTATAATCATTACTCACACTCAATCAGTATTCAGGTTCATCGTCGATGTTTTCTTTCAAAAAGGCTATCCGGCTGTCCTTATGCTATGTTTCTAGTGATCATGATTATCGGAATTGACTATGTCTATTTGTTACTGTTTACAGTTTTGACTATTGATTTCTTTCTATTTCTTAAGACACCTTAGGTCTTTGCAAGTGCTTATATATCCTTTGCTTCTTTCAATATGTCCAAGCCAGCAAAGATGTTTTTTTTTCTCATTGGGACATTTAGTTTTTAAATGGCTAATTTCTCAAGTCGAGTGTCTGAGCTCGTAATGTTCTGGATTTGATCTGGCTTTAAGTTGCACGTACACCGAATGATTGTCATGTCAATTTCTCTGGAGTCTGACAAGTGAAGTCTGGAGGAGGCCAACACCCACTGTCATGCAGCATCACACTGTTTAAGTAGCTATTATAGATCTTGCTCCTGGTAATAAGTGGGATGACTCGGTATGTTAGGATTGGGAGAAGTTCTTTGAACATTCCCCAAGCTCTCTTAACTGAATCTTTAATTCCCTTATTTGATGTTTCTATTGATGTTTGTAGAATTATTATCACTACTACATCTTACATTTACATGGGAGTCATCACTTATCAAGGCTAAAAGGCTACTCGAGAATAAAGGTTAATGAATGGAAGGTGATAGTATAGTAATCGTTAATAGTGTAGATTTGTAATAATTGGGATGGCTCAATATGTTAGGATTGAGAGAATTTCTCTGAACTTTCCCAAAGTTGTCTTAACTCTGATTGTCAAAACGCAGCCATTTCTAACATTTGGCATATGTCCTAGGTAGCAAAAGGAGTTTACCACTTCTAGGTTGTCCTCACTTATTTAAATTTTTGTGTAAGAGTGGCCATAAATTGAGTATGCTAGTCATAGACATCTGTTACATCTGGGGTCTGGATCTGGTGTAAGTAAAACTAAACTAGACTAAAGTTATGTGAGTAAAGCCCAATCTGATCTAGATTCTAGTGTCATTTTCCCTGCTTTAGATTACAACAGTGACGCACATAGAATTTTTCCAGGGCAGGTGCTCAAGAAAAGAAAAAAAAAAAAACTGCAAAAATATAGTAATGGTAGGGCACAGGCTTATAATATATTTCTCTGTAAAGGGTATTTTTAAAACAGGAGTAAAAAGGGCAGGTGCTTGGGCACCTCTAGCACTCCCATTCTGTACATCCCTGGATTATAGGTCTTGTAAGCGACTTTAATATGAAGAAAACTACCAAATACACATCTTAACATGGGCTTACTACTTATTCCCAGCAATGGCTTCCATCAGATCTTGCTTTAGAGTGAGTGACAGATGGTCTTGGAAGTTTTTCACACTGAAACCAGTTTTGAATTTCTAATACCCAGTCAATCTATGCGTAGGATTATTTAAGTTTATATGCAGCTGACGAACTTACTGATAAGTTCAGATCCCTACATCGGTTCTGTTAATTGAGAACTAATGAATGTAGCTCGAAGGCAGCAATAGACCAGAGTTGTGCTTAGCAGTTCAACTCCATACAACATCCTTGTTTTGTTTTCATTTCTAAATTTATCAAGAAACTAAGGTTTTGATGTCCATTTTTTTTTTAGTAGATGTGCCCCACCGATCTAAATTGGGATCAAGGATGAATCTGCTGCTAAGATCGTTTGACAAAAGTCATGATAAACCAAAATAAGGCACGCTGCTCAACCAGAACATTGGATGCACGAACACTAATAAAATGGAACCCTTTATCCTTGTTGTTAAAGCCCAATACCAAAAAGATCAACCCACTTTAGTCATGTCCAGGAGGAATCTAAGATTAAATTTTTGAGAATGTATTATCGCATTTTCCTTCTAGCCAGATGATATTCTGTAAATGTTTTTCCCTGGGGAAAAGGTAGAGATGGGTTTCTATGCCTTTTTGTAGAAAGTTAGGAATGAGAAGGTAGAATAAAGAAATTGGGTCTGGGGTGAGTGAGTAGATGAACCGGCATTGATTATTTTTCTTGTGGGTAGGTGTAAGAAAGAGTGAAGGAGAAGGGGTACAAAATGGTGGATCCCTAGGCTTCTTAGGTGTAATAATGGTAGGGTAGAGGAAGATGTGGAGCAGTTGACCATGAGAGTGGGGGGGGGAGTGGTTTGGTGTATACTTCACTAGTGGGATCATTACTCTATTTTGCATAGGGACTAACAGTTTCAATGATTTGTTTTCCGATCTAGGTTTTCAATTTGACCATCTCCCCATATTTTTTTTTGTATCTAGGGTTATACTTTTTTATTCTCTCCCTTGAAATTTTTTCAGTTTTGAACCAAAATGTAAATCATGAAAGCGGCATTAAACAACAACTTATTGACTGAGGAAAAAGATCACACAAAAAGTGTATATTTTTTTAAAATTTTGATTAATAGACAGAACTTTCCTTACAAATTAACCTGATTTTTTTTTAATCGATAAGGAATTACATAGTATGTGAATGTTGATTAGTTGGAGTTAATTTTAAAAACAAAATGTTTCGTGAGTTCCAGTTTTTTTTGTTTTTTTTTAAAGATTTTGATTCGAACACAAGTTTTTGACAAGCAAATGGTTCTTAGATGATAATATATGATTACAAATTTATAAAATGTAATTTCAAAAGAAAATTATTTATATTAATGCATCGCCACTTACCAAGGTCAAAGGCCACATGAGAATGATTTTTTTTTTTTTTTTAATTTTTGGATTTGGATTTGAACACAAGTTTTTGGCAAGCAAATGATTTTTAGGGGATTATGATTACAAATTTAAAACTTATTCCATAAAATGTACTTAAAAAAATTATATTAATGAGTCACCATTCATCAAGGTCAAAGGCCACATGAGAACAAGGGTAAATGTGATCGTCACTTGAATGATGAACAATACTATGAGAGAACTGGAAACAGTGAGGATGGACAGAATTGGATTACTAAAAAAAACAAAAAAAAAACATACACACACAGTTCGACATGTATTTGTTTACATTAGACTTGAAAACGACCATGCTGTAGTCGGCTAGGAAGAAGCTGTATCGTATTGTGTTTCAGAGATGGGACATTCTTGGAAAGAAACTCTATTCATGGATTTTCCGCTTAGTTTTAGGTGCACAAAGGGAAAAACATTTTGGCCACAGTATTTTGTCAAAACAGTTAATACTGGATCGACAAAAATGCCATATTTATAAGTCACTAGAGATATATTCGCTTCTCGCAGCATACAAACTTTTTGCGAAGTTGTGGTATAACTCCACCTTTTGCTGTAAACAGCAATAACATTTTAAATGGATTTATTTTGCTTTTTCTCAGCAAAATAGTTAATTTGATAACATAATTTGTTCTAAAAATAAATTATTCTATGAGAAAAAAAAAACGATCTAATTGTGAGGTAAATTTAGATTTTTAAGTCTTTCTTACCAATAAACATATTTTAAATTCTAATTCTGCTGTTTCTATCAGTTTGATCGCTTTTTCTTTTATTTTAAACAATTGGTTTCACTTATTTTGGTAATTGGCTTTTCTTAAAACATATCTGTCACTAGCGGGGTGGGGGCGACTTTGCCCGGTCGTAAAATGCGTTTGAATATGATATTTTAATTTGTCCAGATTTCGTATATATTATTATAGTCATGATTTCAAAAGTAAAAAAAAAAAAAAAAATATTTGGGTGTCAGTAGCTAGAATCGAAACCGAAAGCAAAACTGTAGCATTCAATGCTGGTGACGTAACCATTGTACCAATGTGACAGGCATATGAACTTATTAAAAATAAAGTAAGATGAATGTACAAAATGTATAACGATTTTCTTTTCAATTATGACCACTGTTTGACCTCTTAAAAACTATTTTAATCGGCTAAAGACCCATTATAAAACGGCCCATAAAAAATCTAATCATTTGAGGCCTCTGGTGTCGCTCTGCGACTTTAGTTTCGGGAGAGATAGAATTTGAAAATATGGAGACATACAGAGTGTCTTTTATATGTTAGATTATACTAAAGCTGAGTTAATTGGCACTTGTTTCCATAAGGCCTTTTTCTGCACATTTAATCACACAATATACATACTAAAATATTTTTCAATGCTTTTTTTTTCGCTTAAGTTATGTTTAATAAAATTATTCTAATTAACAGCAATTTGCAATTAATGCACTAAGTCACTCATTTTTTTTTTTTACATAGGCATCACCACTTATCAAGGCTCAGGGACCACTCGAGGATAAGGGTTAAGAGTGTACAGTAGTCAATTGGACAATATAGTAATCGTTAGTAATGGAAATTTGGTAAATTTGTTTAGTGGAACGGCTCATCAAGAACTTGTTTAGGTTGGACTTGAAGACAATCAGATTGTAGTCAGCTGGAAAGCAGGAAAATGGAAGGCAGTTCCACAGGCGTGCACTTGTAAGAAAGAAATTTTGTTCATGGAATCTACGTTTAGGTTTAGGTACAGATAAAGAGTGAATTATTGATAGTGTTTTCAGCTAGACAAGTGTTTCTTGTGAAAGTTTGGCGAGATTGAAGCTTAGTCGAGCACTTGCCATGAAAATGACGATAAAGCAGAGATAAACTCGCAACATCTCTTCTGTGAGAAAGACGTTGCAGGGAAGAGAAAAGGACATCTCCTACGAGACTACAAAGTCTATTTTGAACTCTATCAAGGTAGGACAAGTCCTTTCTAGCAGCTCCTGCCCAGATGTGGCAACAATACTCCATCCTTGGACGTACCTGGCTCTTATATAGATAGAGAATTGCATAGAAGGATCCCACCATTTTTCCAGCGGGCTTGGCAACAGATTTGATGTACGTGTTCCATTTCAGATCAGGAGTAAAGGTCAAGCCCAGAAGATTGTCAAGACATGAAGCCTCCCCAAGATGAAAGCCATTCATTTCAATTGATACCAGATGGGGATCAGAATATTGATGATGTAAAAATAAAAGCTTGGTTTTAGATGCATTAAAAGTAACCAGCCACTCCTTTCCCCATTGTACCACATACTCAAGATCAGAGGAGAGAGAATCGGAGAGAACTTGGTCGTTTACTGTCTTAGATGTGCTACCATCGATGGTAGTGTCATCAGCATAAATGTCTACGAATTATGTAAGGATGTGATTTGAAAGATCATTAATGTAGATCCGGAAGAGAGTTGGGCCCAGGATGGACCCTTGAGGGACTTTAGCATTAACACTGAGCTTCTGATTTTTGCTCATCAACTACTACTCTTAAGAACCTATCAGAGAGAAATGATTTAATAGTTGAGAAGACATTTCCAGCTATACTATCTCTTACTACAATTCTATCACTTGCGCCTTCTCTCATTATGTTTGATTACCTCCTCCCTCTCTCTTTCTCTTTGTTGATTAACAGTCTGAGGTAACAAAGAAAAGAAAGAATAAAGAGTGGAATAGTCGATTATTAACAAAAGGAAATATCACCAGTTGTAGTAATATTGTTTCAGTGGATAGAAAAAGAGGGAAGGGTACATAGCAAGCGGAAAGAAACTAATTTGGGATTTTGTCGTTTCATTTTTTTATTTTTTATATTTAACTTGCTTTACAATCTCAATTTTTCCTGATTCAGTCAATGTAACCCAAGCTCAGTGAATGACACAACAGTTCACATTTTTTTCTAGTATATTATGTGTTGTGGTGCCCACCTTAAAGATAACAATGAACTCTGCCACTTACTATAAAGACCAGGAGAATATGCATTTGAACTGACATATAACTAGGGCTATGACAACAGCATATTCTTTTCATTGTTTTGACTCTCGAGTATATATCCGACACAGTTAATCAACCGAGAACCACACCACTCTATATAAAAGCATATACACACTCGAGAGTCAAAACAATCAAAAGAATATGCTGTTGTCACAGCCCTACTTATAACCATTCTCTTTATTTGTTGTATTTGCTTTTTTTCTTTTCTTCTGTATATTTTGTTTCCACTGAATACCGAATTGTGTCTGCCGTCTCGACCTTCACCAAGTACATAACATTATACAAACATTGTAACATGGTGCAGATGCAAACGAAGGCGAAATGACGTCACTGGTAGAGAGGAGAAGACTATAAAAAGGAGAATGAGCGCGATTGCAGGAGAGCCATGGATAACGTTTTTAGGGTTTTGGTGCTTTTAGGGCACAACCTAAGAAAATAATAAATTCAAAAGTTTTTTTTTTTTCTATTTTTTTTAAACCGGAAACTGTTCGATTTCCTTCCGGGAAGAGAAAGGATCAGTGCACCACACTCCTGATTGGGCAGCATGGTCGTTTTCAAGTCTAATGTAAACAAATACCCGTCGAACTGTGTGTGTGTGTGTGTTTTTTTTTTTTTTTTTTTTTTTTTAGTAATCCAATTCTGTCCATCGTCACTCACTGTTTCCAGTTCTCTCATAGTATTGTTCATCATTCAAGTGACGATCACATTTACTCTTGTTCTCATGTGGCCTTTTTTTTTTTAAACCGGAAACTGTTCGATTTCCTTCCGGGAAGAGAAAGGATCACTGCACCACACTCCTGATTGGTCAGTATATGGCCAAATAACACAGGGGAGAGGCAGTGACTTGCGAAAGAAAAAAAGTCCCATTTGTTTCTGCTACACGTTCGCGATCACATAAAGAAGATGATCAAGTGAGGGACGTCACAGCGGCAACGAGAGAATGACGAAATAAATGTCGTTGTACAAAAAAAAAAAAAAAAAAAAAAAAGAAAAGAAAAAAAAAGCGCGTTGAAAGTTCGTTTCTATTCTTGGTCTCCTTTGCAACTGAATCTGAGATCACAACGCAAGTAAAAGTTTATAATACTTAAGGATCTGATTCTTTTTTTTTTTTTTTTTTTTTTTGTCAAATTTCTTCACCATTAGATTTTCAGTATGTTTATTTATCATCTCTGCAGGAGGGTAGACAAAGAGTCAGGTGAAGGTTTGGAGGAGGGGGGGCAGTGGCAGTGGCAGTGCACTAGGAGAAATGATGCATACCGACATACAGAAAATGCTTGAGCAGCCCAGTCGGCATATGAATTTCTTAAAATAAAGAACCTATGAATGAATTGCTTCACGTTTAATGATAAAAGATTTACATTGACAGAGTGATTCACCTTGACCTGTTAGGTAACGCAATTTCATTTATTAGATGACCTAGATGAGTCAGGTGTGAGCTTTTCTCCTGTGACTCATACAGGACACGCTATGATAATGACAATCTACATTAAACATAATGTGGGTAGAGTGGGGATTGAGGACAGGTGGGTTCTTACGACTGCAGGTAAATCAATACAAGAATAATGGCCTTTTTAGCTGGAGGCGGAGGGGGGACGTCTTTCGTAGTTTAACTAAGATGTAAAAATAGGAAGACAACCTTTTAAATTTCTAAAACGACCCTACTAAAAATAAACATTCGGTTTCCATGGTTTTGTAAAAAAAATAATAGTTTATTTTGATAAACAGAGACAAATATTCAAATGTATTCGCTGCATCTAAACATTAAGACAAGTTTGGTCTCCCTTTCACTTCTGTCTCCTGATCTTCATTTATTTCTAAAAGCTTTTATTTGCGTGTATATATATGTGCATATATATATATATATATATATATATATATATATATATATATATATATATATATATATATATATATATATATATATATATGTGCATTATTTTTATTTTATTTTTTGTTTGTTTTTTCTCTTTTTCATTTTCTTCTATTTTTCGTTTTTTCTTTTTTTTGCTTTTTACTTCATACATTTTTTTTCTTGGTTTATATTTTTAAATTTTATATCTTGTAATTTTTACGGGATTTAATTTTTTTTTTTTTAACTTTTGAAACGTTTTTCTGCCACTATTGTTTGGTTGATTTTTTTTTCTACTTTTTTCTTTTATTTCTATATTTAATTTTTTCTTTAATTTTTGTAAAAAAAAATTTTTAATTCACTTTTTTTACTCTGTAGATCTCGAAAAAACAAAAAAATAAAAACATGAAAAATAACAAAAAACAAACACACACATATCAGTGATGGTATAAAATTAAAATTTCCAATATTATTCAAGTATAAAGACATTTCTCGTGAAGTTTTTAAGTGCTTGATATATAAACAAACTTTCTTTTCGTTTTCTTTTTCATAGATCATAAAAATGCGAATCAACGCCCACCATCTTGAAGATAAAACACTATGAATGAATGGAAGTTAATCATTCGTGTCGTTTTATCTTTTTTTAAAAAAGGTCCTTGTTCACCCACCAATTCTATTATTAGTTCCTATTATAATTCAAACTTTTTGTGTTGCTTTAAGTATACATTTTCATGCTTGACTAGTAGGGCAATGAAGTAATTTTATCAAGACCTATTTATTTTCTCCAATTAGACACTGGATGACCAATTTCTTTATTCATTGTATTTTTTTATTCCAGTATTTTAATTTTATTTTTACTACTGTTATTTATATACATACTAGTACGAATACCTGTCCTAAAATGGGTATTCTCATAGTTAATAATGAAAATCCTTAGCGGACCAATAAGGTTTCAAGGACCCCACAAAATAAGCAAAACAAAAGGTGTGCCTTCAGGTCGAAACCGGTTCGCGGTTGACTGCTAAAAACAAAATAATATAGATATTAAAATGTAAAATAATTATGTCTCTTTAAAAGAAAAAAATGCTTATATCTATTAGAATTATAATAATTTAAATAGAAATATTTGTAGAGAATGAACTCATTTTAAAACGAGAATTTAAAATGATAGGGACACAAACTCTTGCATTGTTTATTAAAAAAGTTGGGTTTGTTTTACTATACACATAGATTCGAAAAAATTGTCAAAAAAAAAACCATATATAACAAATAAATATTATCAAAGGCAAGAGAAGTTACTTTTCTACCTAACTGGATAATTTTTTAGTGTTTTTATTTAATATAAAATGTTTATTTAGTTCGAAAAACATAGTGTTTATCAATGTATTTGAAAAATACAAATGGCGGCGGACTCTAAGATGAACACATTAAGTTTGGGAGAATGAGTTAATAACTAAAAACTATACAAAATACTGTAAGAAACTCACTCAACATATGTTACCGTGACATAGGCTGATATATATTCGGTTGGTTTCTAACAGTATTTTCGATAGTCTTTTTGTTTTCACTCATTTTCCGAAACTTAACATGTTCAATATAGTCCGCCGCCATTTGTATTTTTCAAATACATTGATAAACACTGTATGTTTTTCGAGCTTAATAAACATTTTATATTAAATAAAAACACTAAAAAGTTATCCAGTTAGGCAGAAAAGTAACTTCTCTTGCCTTTGATAATATTTATTTGTTATATATTTGTATTTTGGCAACTTTTTCGAATCTATGTGTATAGTAAAACAAACCCCAAAAGTTTGTAAATAAATAAAAAAAAACGCACTCTGTATTAAAAAAAATAAATATTTAATATATCCGCACGACCACTCCCCTTTTTTTTAAATATATAAATTGCCTATATTAAAATCGACTTAGTGATGAAAAACCAAACAACTCGGTTTTATATGCCATGTGCGTGGAAACTCAACCGGTGTTGACCTGTTTTCCTTGTTTTGTGGGGTCCTTGAAACCTAATTGATTCAAATATCTTGGTGAACTAGAACAGTTTTGCAAGATTTTTATATATCATTATCTCTATCTCTATTATATAAAAGTCACTGTGTGTCTGTTTGAGTTCCTTCCTCAGACGTTCCGAAACTGCTGAGTCTATCTTTTGCAAATTTTACACAAAGCTAACTTATATGTCTGGCAGTGTTCTTAGATATGTTTTGTACAGAAATTCATCTGATAAGTATCGAAAAAAAAAAAATCCGATCTTAAAAATAGCTTTTCTCTCTTATAGATAAAAAGAATAATTTTTGCATGAGAATATTTTATGTTACACTGACCAAGGGAGATAATAAAATTGTAGCAAATCATTTGTTCTTAAAAAAAAATTATTATAATTTGGTGATAGAGCTTCATAGAGCATTCAACTACAAATCAAACGTTCCCCTGTTCAAGCCCGAGTGTACCTCACCATCTTATTTGAATTTTTTCTTATTAATGAGTTCAATTTACTATAAAAGAAGAGGTACCATTTAAAATCGCCACAAATCATTTCTTTGTTGGCATATTTTAAAACTAAACATTAACCAGAAGTGACTTTTCCAGGGCATTCATCATCAAGGCCAAATATTAGCAGACGTGATATTGTAAACAAACACAGACGAAATTTGTTGAATGACATTATCATTATTATTATTTTTTTTTTTTAATTGTCCACTGGGCAAATTATTCCTCGTAATATATAATAATCAATAGAGCATTGATTCTATAATAATACATATGCAATCTGCATAAATTAAAATATCATGTTTAAGTAGGTGCAAAGTACTGGGGCTGCTGTATTGCCATTTGGTGAATGGATTCCAGACCATGCAGTTGCTTCTGGTGGAGCTTCTCGATCCCATATTAGTGGCTTTACCTTATGTGTTACAAAAAAAAAAAATATTTTTCTTTGGTTCTTTTTCTCTCTTACTTACTCTCTGCCTTGCTTTAAGCAAGTCTGTCAACCTATTTCACAAATCCCGAAACTCCATCATGAAAAGTTTCCAGAAAAAATACATGATTAAACCCGGGTCTTCAACTTCCAACATAGACCCCCACTACTATATCTCCTTCTTCAACATTAGGAGTCTACATTCCAACCTTCCAAAGGTTAACCCCCCAATTACAGAAGACTAAACCAGACCTATTATTCCTAAGTGAAACCGGGATTGGACTGACAATTACAATAGAAGAGTTTGTAATTAAAGGGTACTCTAACTTAACATCCAAATCTAACCCCCAAGATCGCCATGGGCATGGAATATGTGCTCACATTAAAGATGGTCTTTCATGTCGTAGGGATATCTCCAGAGAAGACCCTAATTTACCTTATATATGCTTCCGGATTGCACTTGCTCACACTACTGCATTTATATTTGGCCTCTATCGCCCCCACAACAGCAGAGTTACTATCTTTAAGAGCATATCTGAGAAAATTGACCACATCCTGTCTGCTCAGCCTTTGGCTAACATTCACGTCTGTGGAAACTTCAATGTTCACAATGTGGAATAGTTAACCCACTCAAACAAGACAGATGATGAGGGGAGGTTTTATCACGATTTCTCCATTGTTTGTGATCTCGCTCAGATTGTTGGCGAACCCACCAGTGTGCTCGATACTGACGGTCAGTATGCAAGTGTCCTAGACCTTTTCTTCACAACTTGCTCTAAGCTATGTTCATCTTCTGTTCTGTCTTCATTGAAATCTTCTGACCACACTGTTGCATCAGTTAAAATAAAAACGAAATGTGTTAAGTCTTCAGACATACCTCTCCATCGTACAGTATATCAATACACTATGGCTGATTGGGATAGCTTCCATACATTTATATCAGATCTACCTCTGCATTCCATGTTTAAAAAGGATGTATCCTCTATAGTGCCAGGCCTGACGAAGTGGTTAAGTGCACGTATAGATCATTTCATATACTCAAAAAAATTCCAGCAAAAACCTAACAGCCAGCCGTGGTTCTTTCCAGAACGTGCTGCTGCTATTGTGTACAGAAATCACTTTTTCCATTGCTTCCAATGTAACAGATGTACTGAGACTAAAGCCGCTTTCAGGACTGCCAGCAACCACTGTAAAAGAGTAATAAAGAAGGCAAGAAAGTGGTATGCTGTCCGTCAAGTTCAAAGTGGTTGAGCAGTGGCTTGGTTCCCACCAGTTTTAGCAAATAGCAAACAGGATCCTGAACAGAAGCGTGTGCTCTATCTCAACTATCATCAATGGACCTAAGGTAATTTCGTTAACATAAGACAAAACCAAACTCTTTGCCAAGAACTTTGCAGTTAATTCTGCCCTATGCGACCAAAGTCGCGCCCCCCCCCGAATTTCTTCCTGTGTCAGAAAACACGCTATGCGACATACAAATCTCTGTGCATGATGTTGCCAAGCCAATCAAAATCCTTGATTCCAGTAAAGCAACTGACCCTGATGACATTCCAATTATAGTGCTCAAAAAACATCAACCAAAATTAGCTCCCATACTTACAAAGCTGTTTAAAAGTTGTCTTAAGGAGAATTACTTCCCAACACCCTGGAAAATCTCATCAGTATTTCCTGTATTTAAGAATTCAGGTGATCAGTTATCTCTCTCTCAGTATAGACCAATTAGTCTCTTGTGCGTCATGAGTAAGTAACAGGAATCCGTGTTAAATAGAGAAGTAAAAATAACCTTCTTAGTGACATGCAATATGGTTTTCATTCTGCTAGATCTACAGTAGATGTGCTTACAATTATATCTCAGAGGATTAGCGAATTTCTCAACAAAGGCTTCTTTTCTAGGGCAATTGCTCGACATATCAAAGGCCTTTGATAGGGTATGGCATAAAGGTCCACTTCACAGGATCTCCAGCTATGATATACCTAGAAATGTTTTCTCAATTATTAAATCATTTCTCTCTGATTCATAAGAGTAGTGGTTGATGGGCAGAAATCAGAAGCTCATAGTATTAATGCTGGAGTCCCTCAGGGATCCACCTTGGGTCCAATTCTCTTCCTGATGTACATCAATGATCTTCCAAATCACATCTTTAGTTCTCTGATTCTCTCTCCTATGATCTTGAGCATATGGTACAATGGAGAATAAAGTGGCTGGTTACTTTTAATGCATCTAAAACCAAGCTTCTATCTTTACATCATCAACGTTTTGATCCCCATCTGGCATCAATTGAAATGAATGTTTTCCGTCTTGGGGAGGCTTCATGTTTTGACAAGCTTTTGGGTTTGATCTTTATTCCTGATCTAAAATAGAACACGTACATCAAATCCGTTGCCAAGGTCACTGGAAAAATGGTGAGATCCTTCTATCAATCCAGTAGATATCTCACTACTCATGCAATTCTCTACCTATATAAGAATCAGGTACGTCCAAGGATGGAGTATTGTTGCCACATCTGGGCAGGAGCTGCTAGAAGCAGTTTATCCTGCGTTGACAGAATTCAAAATAGACTTCATAGACTAGTAGGGGATGCCCTTTTCTCTTTTAGAGGAGATGTTGTGAGCCTGTCTCTGTTTTATCGTTATTTTCATGGCAAGTGCTCGTCTGAGCTCCAATTTATGCTCCCCCCCCTCACCAAACATTCATCTAGCTGAAAACACTATCAATAATTCCCCTACTCTTTATCTGTGCCTAAACCTAAACGTAGATTCCATGCACAAACCTTCTTTCTTAGAAGTGCACACCTCCTGGAACTTACTTCCGTTTGCCTGCTTTCCAGCTGACTACAATATGGTCGTCTTCAAGTCTAATGTAAACAAGTTCTTGTTGAGCAGTTCCCCTTAAGTAATCCAATTTTCCAAATTTACACTACTAATGATTACTATGATATTGTCCCATTGACTACTACACACTCTTTAACCCTTATCCTCGAGCGGCCTCTGGGCCTTGATAAGTGGTGATTCCTTTATAAAAAAAAAAGCATATTGCTCAACTGGGCAACGCTGGGCTGTCAGCTAGTGAATGTGTGTGTGTCAATATTTCTACTAAACCTTAAGTCTATATGTTTTTTAATAATCTGTATTTTAATGTTGATCAAAATATAGTAAATCATTTTGATTTTGAAAAATGTCTAAAATTTAGGACCTAAACTTAAAGACCCTTAAGACTAAACTGAAATTCAGGGGACTTACGCAATATTTGAATTTTCAAATTGAGAGTTGTACCCATATTATGCACCTTAATAACCTTTTAAAATACTCCAAAGAAACTGAAACGTTGAAATATAAGCAATGTCTAATACGTATAATTACAAGAAAATCAAAACCGGAAGTATCTGAATTTTCACAACGAGGTAGTAAGCATCCCCTTTTTATATAAAATTAAACTAAATATGACCCACATTACACACTCTTATACATAGCAACTATTCCAAAATTCGTAATGATCAGTTAATTAGTTTATGCAGCGAATCATCAAGCTAAGACACTTAACCTAATGATTTCTTGTGGGGGATGAAATAAGGAGACCGCTGTGTAGATTACTTTCATACAACTAAGCTCTACTCACATATTGAACACTAAAGTAGATGCTTAAATCTATACATAATATTTTATATCAACTTATAATACTATGTGTATATACATGAAATAATATATATATATATATATATATATATATATATATATATATATATACTAGTTGATTGCTCCAGCATTGCCCAGTTTTTGATATGCAAAAGATAAAAATTTAAGAAACCTAGAATAGATGGGTACTTTAGCTAGTTCATTATATTTTAAATGTTTTTTAGACGCTGACATCACTTTTTTATAATTAGCTTTGTCTTGGTCAGTTTCTTAGATCCTGTATAACCTTCCCTATAACATCATATTTCCCCTTGACCTTGAAAATCGTACAGATCTGTTGATTAAAAAAAATAGGTCAAACATATGCTAACTATCTGTTTTATCACTTGAATGAATGAACATAATTTTATCAATGAAGATAAATACTACTGTTTATGGTTCTGGCTATAAAAAAAGGAAGATCATGGAATCATAGTAGTTAGCCATATATGTACCAGATTAGGTCTGATCAATCCCGGCTGGGTTACTTAGAGTAGTGTGTATCATGTTGAATAACCTGAAATCCTGAATTATTCTAGAAACATCACTTAAAAATGTCTCTGGGTACATCAGATGGTGTATTTTTGTTTTTAATCTGACTGAATTTAATATTTTCATTATATTTGTTTTTAAAATCATATTTTTTATTCAACTTTCTAAATAAGTGCACATTTATTTGCATTGTAACTAGTGATGAGATGATTCCAATAGTTTTCTATTCCGATACAATTACAGATTCAATTTTTTTTTTTTTTATAAATCTCTAAATATTTAATTATAAAATGGTTGGTATTTTTTTTAGATTAGGTCCACCTCCGCAATTTTCTTTTAAATGACACCTTTTATTGGTTTTTTGGCGGCCATCTTTTGTGCGCACCATAAACAAATCTACTCATCTATGACTGACACTAAAAAAAAGACGGCCGCCAAGGAATACAATGCATAATACAATTTTTTTTATATCTCGATAACTACTTATTTCTGCAAAATTTCAATGCGATTTTCGTATTCAGCATAGTCGAAAACCTATAAATTCGTCATTTAAAAGAAAATTGTGGAGGTGGACCTAATCTGAAAATTTACCAAATGGTTATTTTGCCCCAATTACCGTAAAAACACATCTTAAATGTGCATATATTTTTCATATGTAAAAACACACTTGGCGGGAAGGGGGGGGTCTATAAATTTTTAGTTCAAATCAATAAATATTGATTATTTTCTTATTACTATCAGCAGTGGAAGATTTTGTTTGAAATAAAATCAAATAAAAAATGATAATTAAAGGAATCGTTTTTGTCAGCACAATTTTTTCCTATTCTGATACCAGAAAGTTTTAATTATTCCAATTCTGATTAATCGTCCCAACACTAATTGTAACCTATGTAAGTGATAAACAAAAACAAATCTCTGCGGTAGTTATTTTTTAGTGTGTAAACCTTCTTGCTTTTCATTTGTTTTCAGTGGAAGGTGACGGTGGTCTAGTGATTAACGACACAAACTGACAATCTGGATGTTCCGAGTTCGAATCCAGTTCGTTCCACAAAAAATCACTTTCACTTAGGATGTTAGCAACCTTCTCATGGTCCCTCCTGTAAGTAACCGATGTCTTTCAAGAAAGAATTCTGACTAGAAAAATATTTGTGAAACAAATGCCAACAATAGAATCTTTGGATTCATACGATATGATGATGATGATGATGATTCCACTGAACTTTCTCTTACTCCTCTTTCCTTTTTCGTCTTGTGGTTATTTTGACCTCGAAGTTGTACTGATAAATTCGTAGCTCCACATATACACACTACCAGTGTTCATTTAAAAGTATATAAGGTCAAACAGTCTGCATATACGCCGTTACCAAATTTAAAATAACTGATAGATCAGCCTGAAGATATCGGCTTCCTAACTTAAATGCACCAAACATTGGATGCCATTGTTTTTTTCCTCCCTTTATCTTTGCAAGAATCAATCATCTGCATAGTCGAAAATAAAACAATTTTTTTCTGCAAAACAATCAGACTAAACACCACAAATATATATTTGAAGATATAAAGAACTTGAAGCATAAAAACTTTTGCCAAAATGATTGAAACTAACTCGAAATGGGTTGATGTGCCACAAAAAAAACCCCAAAAAACAAAAGAAACAAAAAACAAAATCTATGAATAAATATTTGAAGATATAAACAAACTGAAGTATAAAAACTTGTTACCAAAATTGCTGGATTGAGCATTAAATATTCTGAAAAGGGTTGATATGCCGTAAACCAAACCAAACCAAATCAAACCAAACCAAACAAGGCAGGAAGGTCTTTTACCTTCAAATTACTAGAATATTCGCCAAAGCTTTCTTTTCTCATTTTGATGGAAAAATTGACAGATGACAATGAAATTATTAGGTTATAAAGGTTTGTATGTAACTTGTATCTCCATTTTTTTTTTCTATGGTTTTTCTTCATTTATTAATCTATTCCTTGTTTCATTCACATCAAAATATACAAATAATAATCTTTTGTCTTCTGATGTTTTTGTCTTGATACATTTTGTCACAAAATGATGCATTGCTGCTCTCATCTTGTTTTTATGATTCAAATTCTTGAGGAACAAATTTTATTTGTACAATTTATCTCTAAATGCAAGTGCAGTTGATATTCCCCAGAAAAAAAAGATGTTTGTTTGAAGTAGCTGAGTGATCTTAGCTACATTAATCGAGTAAAACAATCTAGTAAGTCACTTTAATGACCGATTTTTTGTAGTCGTAACTTGTAATATGTTTAAGTTTTAGGCTTTCAGTGTATCTTTTAACATCTCTTCCAGGCTGTTATGCCCATCCATATTTATGGCTTACACCAGCCAATCATATCTTGTGAGAAGGAACCCAAACGAATCCATATTCATTACATTAGCAGTTCATGTTTTATAATTTGAATAAAAATTGCAATTTTTATCCTTGAGATTCAACGAGGTGTTTACTGCATCCAAGGTGTCAATTTTGGTAATTTCGGGTTCCTTTTCATATAATTGCATCGGGTGTAACCTTCAGTAATTTGTATTGTGATTATTCAGAAAATTGTTTTAATCTTAGATGTCATTCTCACAATATTGCAGCCAGTCTAAACCTCTGACCTTCATCAAATATGTTTTGCACGTTTTAAGAATCTCTACATAATTTCAAACTGAACCCTTTATTTGATCCACGGCAGAGGTGGAGAATAGATTATTCTTGTTTTTTCAGCCATCGTCGGGTAGAAGCCTCAAGTAATTTTTAAATATATTCTTAGGATCGCTTGTTGTAAATATTAAACTTTCCACCTATTGAAGATTATTACTTAGCACTTTATCTGTTGCACCACATGTCAAAGTTTTACAAAATGTACTTGAAGAAGGTCGGAGGTTACATTGGCCAGAACTTTATGAATACAGCAAAATGTGAATAGTAGTCTAAATAATAGAAAGTTATGTAAAAAAAAAAAAAAAAATTCTGAAGTTTGAATTAACTTTATATTTTTAATGTTTTATTGTATTTTTTTAATAGGGGTATTGAGATTTGGGAAAACTTTTTAATTGGTTTTCAGCTAGAAATTTGGCTCTTAAGGAGTTCAACGATTTAACCTTTGAAAACTCCATCAAACTCCTCCACTAATTTTGGGTCGAAACACTTCAAATTTTAAATGTAAGTTACTTGGACATAAGTCAAACTTTTTAAATTGATTTGAGCCTAAAACAATAAATTTTAAGGGATCAAAATTGGGGTTGAAGTTTTAAAAAATTTGACCTCTGCGGGTTCTACCAAATTACTCAGCCAATTTTTGCTCTAAACATTTGAAATTTTATATAAAATGTATTCAGACATAGGGCAAGCTTTTTAATCGTTTTTTGGCCGAAATTTTGGCTACCAAAGGGTCAAAGTTCAAAAGATTTGACCTTTGCGGTCTCTAGCAAACTACTCATCCAGTTTTGGGTCTAAACATTTGAAATTTTACATAAAGGATATTCAGACATGCAGCATGCTTTTAAATCAGTTTTGGAGTGAAAATTTGGCTGCCAAGAAGTCAAAGTTGAAAGAGTTGACCGTTGCAGACTCTACCAAACTCCTCCACCAATTTTTGGTCTAAACACTTGAAATTTTAAATGTAGGTTACTTGGACATGGGTCAAACTTTTTGATTTAAGCCCAAAACAATAAATGTTAGGGGGTCAAAATTGGGGTCAAAGTTAAAAAAAAATTGACCTCTGCGGTCTCTACCAACTTTTCTCTATAGTAGTTAAGGAAGCCTAATATATAGAAAGGCATTACCGTACATATGCACAATTTTTAATATGTACATCTACACTACACATAAAGTTATGAACAGTACATAGGGACCAAGCAAAGCTGGGCTGAACTGCTAGTATATATATATATATATATATATATATATATATATATATATATATATATATATAGCATATAATATATTTGTTTTATATATATATGTAGTTGAAAACACGAAAATGGGAATAAGTAAGAGATAAGTTTTTTCGTAAATGTGATTTATGCCAAATAATTTATATTTTATCTCATAAGATAAAATGTAAATTATTTATTTGGCATAAATCACATCTACAAAAAAAATTATTTATTTGACATAAATCACATTTACGAAAAGCAGTAGATATTGGATTTACAAATATTTTTTTGTTGTGGTTTGTGTTAACATTTTTTTAATGTATGTTTAGAGCTTGTACATATTATTTTCTGCTGAATGACTTGCCATCGGCTTTATGATTTCGTATTATGTCTTCTTGGAATCTCAACTAATGCACATGGTTGATGACTTTGTCTCTATCAGAATTATCTCTATTTTGTAGGTCAGTGATATCTTTTTCTTCTATTCATTTAATGTCATTTTTCACTTGGTCAGACGTTTCTGAACTGAAAAGTGAACTTGTGTAATACCTTACACAAGTTCACTCTCCAGGTATAACAGTTTAGCAGGTCAACTGTTTCTGTACAGTCTTGTCTAATGACTTGCTTCCAAGTTTTCTTTTACCAACCAACTTCCTACGATTAAAAGCATCTATGCTTCTGCAACATTATCTGCAAGTTTATCCAGAAGAATGAACATTCTACACGACCATATTAGCATAATCAATTCATTCTTAAGATAATCTCTATGCTAAGCTCTATGCTGAGCAAATGTAATGCTTTCAGCAAATCCTCTGATCAAATGCGTTGAGTTTGATCAGATTTCACATTGCAGATCCATGGATCTGTCATTGTGCTGCAGTTTAATCCTATTTAGTAAAATGTGTCAAACTCCCAAATCTTGCGAAACCCTAGATTTTAGTTTGGGAACTCTCGCATCACACATGGTCAAGAATTAAGATTATATTAGGATGGTGCAAAAATAATGTCGTTTTTTTTTACATGAAGTTGACGGTCAAAAAACGACATTATTTTTGCACCAATTTAATATTTCATTCTTATTTGTTTTCGGATGCACTACAGACATCACAAGCTACAGGCACATCCTCAACAGGAAACGCCATAAGAACATGCAAGTCTTTGCAATATCTTTTTACATGAATAATTTATGCATTCTTTTGCTGTACGGAGACACTGTATTCTCTATGTGATCTTATCTGCCTTGTTTACTGTTTTTATGCTTTGTCATAGACAAACTATTATGAAATGTAATCCCCGCCCCATGGCTTTTTAACTATCTTTTACTTTCTAACAAGTACACTATTATCAACCAATAAGCAGCTTCCATGTGTGTTTATAATTAATTGAATTCATCAAAACAGTGTTATTAAACATAGTAGATAAAATATTCGAGGTTTTCAAAGTAAATTTTAGTTGCTTTTGTGTGTGATCATATCAGTCAGATATGACTAGTAATTGAACTTCATGTCATCATAGTGTAATATATATATATATATAGAGAGAGAGAGAGTATGTGTGGCAGGCTCTAGACAGTTTGATTTAAATTGAATAAGGATATTTGTATATTGATTAAAAACTCCAATTCATTTCTTTTAAATGTTGACTTAGTCATTTGAAATATCTGTGAAGACATGGGTCAAGACACATCACATGACCTTCTTAACCAATTGGAATTTTGGATTTTGAATATTATTTTCTTTTATCTCTAATCTTCCCACAATTCAACTTAGAATATTTGAATAATGAAGTGAAAAACTTATTACAGTTTACTAAAGTTTTAATAAAAAAGGAGAAAGAAGTTACAAATTTAATGATAATGTATCTTTTTAGTATTTTTTTGTTTATTCAATTTATTTCTCTTAAATCTATAATGCGATATTTCAAGTAGAAAGGCCATTTTTTTTCTTGAAAATTCTATTCAAATTCGAATATTTTCTAGTCGTTTAAAAAACCTAGACACCTGAAAAGCACGTGGATCTGATTTATTCCCGGCTGTACTATTAAAAATCAGAATCACTCCATAAAAGATATTGGATCTTTTAGAATTCTCACACATAATTTTTCGGTCCATATGAGAAAGATTTTTGTTCTTTGTAAGCTTTTTAAGTTCAAAACTTACATAGATCAGCTACCCACCAAAAACTATTTTTCATCTCCAAGACTTATACAGATTAGTTATCCACGGAAAACTCTTTTTCATCTCCAGGACTTGTACAGATTAGCTACCCATTAGAAACTCTTCTAAAATTAAACATGGCTTTCAATTCAATATCTACCATTTATTTTATATACTGCTTATGTAAATGCAATACCAAATGCAGGGTTAACTAATTTGCATTTTGGTTTTGAAAAAGGGCATTTTATTAATTAACTATTATTTGCTATTGTTTTTTTTTTTTTTTTTTTTTTACTTCAATGATTGTTTTGATTTTAATATAGAAAATAGTTCTGTTTTGCAATTATTGTTTTATTTCCTGGACAAACATTTTGCATTTGTAATCAAATATTCCTTTCGGGACTAACTTGATTCTCAACAAGCTGTGATCTATTTGTAAATTGTAAGCAAAAAAAAAAACAAATTGATTTCTATTTTTTCCCACATTTAAAAAATAAATTTGTATCGAAATTACCGAATTGTTGATGTTTATCTGTATGAGTAAATAAAAAAAAAACTTCATATTTACAAACAAGTTATGAATGAAATGTTTATTATTTGAAATTAATGTTTCAAGTATTTCAAGTAGGGAACTTTGTAAAGGACAGATAGATGCAAAGCCAGTTAGTTTAATAATCCTCATCTTGAAAATATCACGTCGGTGCAAAAGTTTTACCGGTTTTATAGAAGGGCATTTTAAGCCATTGTAATTTATTTTATGCATAGTTATAATAGTTAAACATATCACCATGATGAATTTTAACTTTTTATTTCAGATTATTAAAGCATTGACCTTCTTTAGTCAACAGAAAAGGGATCATCTTCCATCATGATAATGCTCATTCTCACACAGCACTACTGACCAAAGATCTCCTAGAAGAATTTGGTTGGGAAATCTTACCTAATTCTACATGTTCTCCTGACATAGCTCCTTCATATTATCACTTATTTTGATGATTGCAAAACCATTTAAATGGCCTTAGGTTAACATCACCAGAGGAAATTGAGAATGAGTTAGATTCATATTTCACGTCAAAACCCAAATAATTTTACAAGCGAGGCAAGCATTTATAAGTTCATTGACAGATGGAATCAAGTTATAGAGAACAAAAGTCGTTATTGTTATGAATAAAAATTAAAAAAAAACAGTTTTTCATTTTCAAGATGAAATTTTAAATCGGCAAAAACTTTCGCACCAACCTACTATGAAATACAATTGATCAGGAAACATTCTGAGTAATTTTAATGATATACGTTTAAATTAACCATTATGTAAGTTTTTTTTTTATCCAAATACATTTGAGAATGTTTTCGTTGTCTATCCTTATGATAAACTTCTGTTTATGTGAATGAAAGTCCTCTTTCATCACCAAAAACTAAGTTTATAATAATAAAAAGATTGTTTGAAAATAGAAAACCTAAAAAAAAAACTATATTACTCTTGAAATACTTTTACAATTTTTTCCATTGATATGATTCATATAAACAATTCTATCTGAAAAAAAAAAAGGATTTAGTTTTAAATTTCAAAATAATAATCGCCTGGGGAAAGAGTACAACAGACCAATTATTATTATGACTATACAATTAATATGAGGGTACCTGCTATATTCCTTACTCTATAGACTGTATTTATTTATTTATTTATTTATTTCTTCTTCTTCTTCTTCTTCTTCTTCTTCTTCTTCTTCTTCTTCTTCTTCTTCTTCTTCTTCTTCTTCTTCTTAATAATAATAATAATAATAGTCATAATAATATTTGATTTCATGTCCGTTTTACAGCTAGCATGCCGTGGACAGTTTTTCAAATTATCTTATCTCTTGCCAGATTTTTATTTATCCCTCTTTCTTTCAAATTCAATATTATCACTTTCTCTTGTTCTCCTTGGCCTTCTCTGCCATCTCACCATTTTATATTGCTGACCCCAAATTCTCATTCATTCTTTTAATGTGGCCATACTATCAAAGTCTACTCGTGCACACTTCTCCACATTTAATCTTCCTTTGAGGTAATCAGATCAGAACTAAGACCCTTTTTAATTCTCATTATACATCCATTTTATCCTCTTGTATTATTTCTCTCCATGCAACGTATGTCTGCAACCATATATATATATATATATATATATATATATATATATATATAGCATGGCTACCCGGCGTTGCCTGAGGCCATAAAAGTAAACAAAAAAAAGTGTTTATTTGTAAATAAGGCAATTGGATAATATGGTAAATATTATCTTAAATGTTTAAGAAGGGCTTCCACCTCTTTCTCATAATATTAAGGGAAAGTAATTATAGATCATATTTAGACGTCCCCTTTGCGCCTAGCAGCTGTGCTCCAAAATTGATAATGATCGTTCAATTAATTTTGGTGTGAATTTTATTCAAAACAATGTAAAACATTTAATGCTGAAATTTTACTGTGCCTTTATTTAAGATTGCATTCAATTGTATGCCGACGGATTGCGCTGAAATAATAACGTTATTATTTGGGAGTTAAGCTTTGTTAACTATTCTGTACTTAGATATGTTATGAGGACTTATGCAGAAAACGAGAATTGCGGTTGGAAACTCAGATCAACAAACTTAAGAAAGAAGTTAAAGTAATAAACAAAAAGAAAATGAGTAGAAGAGGATGGAACAGTAGAAATGTGAATAGCAGGGAGAGGCTTAACAAAAGACAAAAAGAATTAAAGCAAAAAATAGAAGCCAAAGATGGGAAGTTAAGACAATACAAATGCAAAACTGAACAGTGCAAAGGAAACAGGATCTTTGAAAGCAATGAAGGATACTTTTATCAAAAAGTGAATGGAGGAAGAACAAGAACAGAAACAAAACTCTACTGGAGCCATATATGGGAAGAGCAACAGGATCATAATAGAAATGTCAAATGGCTGAAACGCATGAAAGAGGAGATGCAGCAAAGCTAATGGACAATACACAGCAGAGATTAAAATACAAAGAGGTATTTTCCAAGGTGATTCCCTATCACCACTACTATTCACTATAGCTATGACGCCCCTTAACAGCATACTAGGTTTACCAATACAGATGAAAGAATGAACCACCTAATGTACATAGATCACCTGAAGTTATTTTCAAAAACTAGGAAGGAATGAGAGACACTAATAAACACAACCAGAATCTTCAGTTAGGATATCCGAATGGAATTTGTCATGGAAAAGTGTGCACTCTTGATCATGAGAAGGGGAAAACTGATAGTTACAAATATTTGGGTGTTCTGGAAGCAGACACCGTCAAAACAACAGAAATGAAAGAGAAAATTGGAAAGGAATACCTCAGAAGAACAAGAAAACTCCTCCAAACGAAACTGTTAAATCTAATTACAGGTATAAACACATGGGCAGTGTCATTTGTAAGATACTCTGGTATACTAAGATGGACCAAAGAAGAATTAAGGCATCTTGACCAGAAGACCAGGCAACTCATGACAATGCACAATTCACTATATCCAAAGGATGATACTGATCGACTCTATGTGAACGGTGGAAGAGGGCTGCTTAGTATAGATGACTGTGTAAAGGACATGAGAAAAGAATTAGAAAAATACATAATGCAGGACACTTAAAGAATAATTACTGCAGCGAAAGACACTGAAAAAACAAACAAAACAGAAGCAGAAGAAACAATGGATAAGACGAGAAAAGAAACATGGGAAGAGAAACAACTACATAGACGATTCATAAGGATAACAAAAGATGAGACTAACGAAAATACATGGACATGGCTACAAAAAGCAAACCTTACCAGAGAAACTGGATTCCTAATAACAGCTGCAAAAGATAACGCAATTAGAACCAACCACATAAAAGCAAGGATCAACAAGACACAAGAAAACAGCAAATGCGAACTTTGTGGACAAAGAGATGAAACAATAACCCACATAATAAGCGAATGCTGCAAACTGGCTCATAAAGAATATAAGAATAGGCAGGATCAAGTGGAGAAGGCAGTACACTAGCAATAATGCAGAACTGAATCTTGAACATCCAGACTAATGGTACAAGCACAAACCGACAGCAGTACTTGAAAATGAAAGTCACAAACTCCTATGGGAGATGGATATAGAAATGGATAAACCCATCCAAGCAAGACGACCGGTATTTCATACTAGTTAACAAAAAGGAAAAGACCTGTCAGATTGTAGATTTTGCTTTCCCAGCAAATCACAGAGTGAAAATAAGGGAGATGGAGAAGCAGAGCAAATACACATAACTGGCCAGAGAGCTCAAAAGAATATGGAAGATAAAAAAGCCAGGATAACACCACTAATAGTAGGAATGCTAGGAACAATATCGAAAAACTTTGAAAAGAGAATAGGAGAGATCAGAATCAGTGGGATGACTGATAAGATACAAGAGATAATAGTAATGAAAACTGCTGAAATATCAAGGAAAACCCTTGAATGTGAAGACTAATACACATGACCTACAGGCACAAACTGGACATGTAGAAAATGCTACCGATGTAAAACACAAAGGAGCATCACATGGAATCATGAAAACTGGAACATTTTTTTTTTTTCGGTGTTACCAAAAACTAGCACCACACCAAAGCGAGGAGGGTCAAAGAGGATGAAAAGACTGAGGAGAAAGAACTAGCCAGACCTCCGCTGAACGAGTGCAAAGAGGACTGGGACCTTAGAGAGACTTGTTGCTATCCAAATTCCAGTGAAGACCAACAAGAAATCAATGGTAAGCAACTGCTACAATAACACAAATCCATCTGCAATGGATATTAACAGAGGTGGAGAGTATTGGAAATCTGGGGAGACTTGTTGTCACTCAGACTCTAGAGAATTCCACAAGTTGTTCTGAAAGAGAAATCTTTGATGATGGCTTGTGTGACTACTCCTAGTGAGTAAATAATAATAATTAATAATAATATTAATAATAATAATAATAATAATAATAACAATTATAATAATAATAATAATAATAACAATTATAATAATAATAATAATAATAACAATTATAATAATAATAATAATAATAACAATTATAATAATAATAATAATAACAATTATAATAATAATAATAATAATAATAATAATAACAATTATAATAATAATAATAATAATAATAACAATTATAATAATAATAATAATTATAATAATAATGTAGAAATAAAAACACTTATTTTAAGTTATGCAAGAAAAATATAACAGATATGCCGCAGTTTATGAATTTTCAAATGAAATCAAAGTAGAATAAATAATGGTTGTGATCCAACAGGTCACGGGTATGTCGAATATCAATATAAAGATTACATATATAATATTCATATCTATATTTATTGGATTAAGAATCTTTTTTTCTTTTTTTGTCTTTCTAATTTTTTTTTTTTTTGTCTGATCTAACTTGTCTGTCAATTTATTTGCAGCCATTGTTTAATGGACACTTCTCACTTTCATGTTCGGTGACCATTTTCCCAATTCGGATGATTTCCATCTTTATTGATTGTTTGCCTATCACTGTGTAAACTCCATTGATCGGTTGCCATGGTGATAGCCATTCCATTAATAACCGTACTATCTCCAATTGGATTGGGGGGGAGGGAATTAAAAAATACAAAAAGGTAGTCAATGACTGAAAATTGTCTTACATAGATTTGCTATTTTTAATTGTTTTTTTTTTTTTTACTTACATCTCGAATTATTTTATTTTTATTGTTTTTATTGACTGGTTTTGGAGTCGATTATAGAAAGTCCAAGACTTCTCAGAGGCGAGCAATCAACTGAAAACTCTGACTCTCATAATCCTCTAATACAAGAGACATTCCAAAAGTATAGTTTCCTATTTTTTATTTTATTTCGCCCGAATAGATCAGAAGAGATTACAAATTACATTGTTATAACATGGCCTGAAAGTTTCATCTCTCTGTTGCAGATATTAACGGCGTAAGACTCTAAGAAAGCAATCTCTATCATGGACGTGCGTCAGAAGCAGAGATACGTCATTGAATTCCTAGCAAAAATGCATTAAGAATGATATTGACTATGTAGACAAAATAAATTCTGGAACACAAAAGTCGTTCGTTTTAATGATTCACTTCCCGTTTTTGTAGTTCCTCAACTTTTTTAGTTAAAATAATAGGAGGCTTTATTTTTGGAACTACCTGCGTACTTTATAGTAATCTACATAAATAAAACAGTAGATGTGTGTGTGTATGTATGTATGTATGTATGTGTGAAAATATTTAACCGATAAACTTTTAAACTATTTGTCACATGATACTGAAATTAACAGGAAATAGTAATCATACACCAAGAATGGTTTATAATGAGTAAAATCTTTGTTTGAATGGATGAATAATACGTATAGAAATATGGCAGTAAGTTGCAATGCAAAATGTTAATTTCAACATGATGACATATTTCTATTACTTTTGCACATTCACAAATTCATTCATAGCTTGAATTTGTTCAATTTTAAACCTTTCTTCTCTATCTATTGATAGCTCAAATGGTTGGGAATTCAGCTGGAGCGCTAAATGTTTTGGTTTTAATTCTAGCTGATGGCACCGAAATTTTTTTTTTTTTAAACTTTTGAAATCAGTATGATATCTTAGGTACAGTATAATATTTAATAGAGAAGTGGCTTTGCATTAATAAATGCGAAATCTGCATATTTAAGCATATTTTAGGACCGGGAAAGCCCCCCCTCCACTCTGCTAGTAATTAATAAATTTTGTCATTTGAAATGATACAGTTGTAGCATTTATTAGTTATGCGTTTTTATATCAGTAACAGTTCAAAGTATATGACGTAGGTAGGTATGCAGGTAGTTACAACAATCTATTATCCAGAGTCAGTTTTCAAAACACACGACTGCTGCAAAAAATTACTGAATGCTGACTCCAACTCAGTATCTTGGAGTAGGTATTTGGTTAATTGAAATTTGACTCCTAATTTTAACGCCAATTTTTACAAAAAAGGCAATTTGGGTTCTTACCTTATAGGTGGTAAGTCAGTTAAAAAATCTGCAACTCCCTACTCAGGAGTTAATTTCTTCGAATGGATGAATAATGTGTACAGAAATATGTTAGCAAGTTGAAAAGCGATATGTTAATTTCAACATGACGACATATTTGTATGACTTTTGCGCATGCACAATTTTATTTATAGCTTTAATTTTAAATCTTTCTTATTTATCTGTCAATAGCTCAAATGGTTGGGAACATGGCTGGAGCACTAAATGTTTTGGTTTCAATTCTAGCTGATGGCACCCAAATCATTCTTTTTTAACTTTTGAAATAAGTATGGAATCTTCGGTGATATTCTTTTCTTTTGACTTAGAAAAACTACAGCTTGAGACATATCTATTTTCTTCAAGCCTTAGAAGAAAATATCTACTTATAGTGATAGACACTTCCAATTAAATCTTTCCTGGTGAAAATATTTCCCATATGTGTCTTCTTACTTGCAAACTGGTACTTTCCTGACATATTTCACTGCCAAGTCTTTGACAGATTTCTTGGATTTCCTTGAAGTAAATTTCTCTCAGCGATATACGAATTCGTCAAGTAACTTAGACGCAATCACTTAAACATTATAAACTTTGCCAGGTAACTTAGACGAGTTACATGGATTACATCAGTAATTTAGTTTTTCATGTTTAAATTACCATTTCTGATGACCTAAAAAAATCGCCCACTGGTGACGTTTTATTATAAAACGAAAGACTTCTTTTCAGATTTATTTCAGATGGTGAGGTAAGTCCGAAGTGATTGTCTACCTTGCTGATTACTTTTTCACTTCCTCCTCATCACTTGAAAGGAATTTGTCTGGAAATTAGAAAAAGGTGCATATATATATATATATATATATATATATATATATATATATATATTTGTTGTTGATTTTAGGGTGATGAAATAGATACATTTATTTATGTAGAAATGAATACACATTGTTCTTTATTATGGAGTGTGGGATATATATTAAATCCAACTGTTTCTTAATTATTACTGTTTTCTTATCTTGTGTGAGTACTCAAGAGAGCACAACAAACAAAATGATGGCTATGTATCTGGAAGAATTTGTAACAGTCGATGTTTAAACATTGACATCCAAAATCAAAATGTGCATACACTATCCTGAGTAAAAATAAATAATTATATTTTGGACCAAACAAAAAACATAATGAATTTATTTGAAATGGTCTTTCTGGGAGCCACATAAATCCTTTAAAAAAAACAGATTTTTCTTCAATAAAGCAGTGGAACCGAGTCTACAGATTGGTGTCGCTGGGCGCTCCTCTTTTGGACGCTTCCCTCTGCAACATCTCTCTGTACTCTCACATACAAACATTAGCGAACACAGACACATGATGACAGCTTGAATCCCTTAATGTCGTCTGCTCATTTAAAACAACTCATCAATTGAAGTATTTCTAATCTTTCTCACCCAACTACTTTTCTAATACAAAGACAAATTAACATTGACTCTTATAAACAACTTTCAATGAATTATAATTTATAAAAATGAGCAGAGAAGTTTTGAATACGATTTTCCTGATCCCTGAAATTCGTGGTTTTTAATTAGTCGATTCAGACTTCTTCGAATCATTCTTGTTTTTTACAAGAACTCTAAAATATTTATGAATATTCTATGTTTTTCCTATTGCTGTAAACTTCCATTTTAAACATGTATAAAATATCTCTCTTGTGAATATATGCCTCCTGAACTCATTATTTTGTTTTATTTATTGTATGACAATGTCTCTTGTTTTTTCTCACAATTGATCATAAAACCTGCAAACCTTTTTCAATGAAAATATTTCTCTGAATCCGGCTCATCCTAAAAGTACTTCTCTCATTATAAAATACCTTAAAGTAATACCCCAAAACGCATCCTTAAAAACTGGTGGGCGATACCTCCTAAAAATTACCTAAACATATGGGCATCAATAAACAAACCGTTAAATTTAGAATATTCGAATATTCATTGAGCTTAACACCAGCTAATGGTCAACATTTTTATGCCAAAATAGTATCAAAAATATATTTAATGTTTCTTAGATTTTATCTCCAATCTTTCTTCCCTTGGGAATTCACACATTGACAAAGATTGACCTACATTCTTAAAGGTTTGTTTAATCGACTTTGTCTTGGTTTGTTTTGTCATAAAATATGTTGGATATTCTCTAAATTTCCCTAGGGAATGCCTCATGAATGGAGCTTGATTCTTGGAAACAGAAATGATGGAGATAATAAAACTATTGAGGTACTACAGGGAATTATTACAGTTCTGAATTATTGAGATGAAGATTTATAATTTGTCTCATTTGAATTATTTGGACTACTGTTCTCATCTCGAGTTTTATTCGCACAACGTTTCAGCTGATGTAATCGACCGTCTTCAGGTGTATCTTGTTGAACTCAGGAATTTTACGATCAAACTTAAGAATCTGCATATAATACTGAACGGGACTCTTTATTTAATCCACACAAGTAACATGGCCTCATTTTGTCAATCATGACTGGGTAGAAGTCATCCACAATTGTAGTCTTTGTGTTATGACACAATGTAACATTTGTATCGTAAGGAGCCATGGCATAACGGATAAAGTATTTGGTAAAATTTAGTTCTAAGTGACACTCTTCTAGTGGTTGAATATTCAATCCTCAGTGACAGTGATAAAAGAATACAATTGCAGATTACTTAAGACTATAGATATAAGATATACCCAAACAAATGGTTGCTGCAAACGTAAAAGCTAAGATATAAAATATTTCTTAGTTTTACGCTATCACTAACGGATGGTAGTGCTGACATAATGTAACCTAGTGAATTTGAACTTTAGTATATTGAACTCCTCTAATTTGAAGTCAATTTATATCTTATGACGGATATTGCTCAGGTATTTATTTCTTTTAGCAGGTTTCTACTATACAGTTTGGTTTATTATTGCTGTTATTTACTCACTAGGAGTAGTCACACTAGCGATCATCAAAGATTTCTCTTTAATAACAACTTACGGTGTTCTCTGGAGTTTCCCCAGATTTCTAGTACTCTACACTTCTTTCGATAAGCTTAGTAAAAGAATTTGCGTTATCGCAATAGCCACTTACCATTGATTTCTCGTTGGCAGCGACCATCGGTATTCACTGGAATTTGGGTGGCAAAAGGTTCCAGTCTTCTTTGCACTCGTCCAGCAGAGGTCTAGCTAGTGCTTTCTTTCTTCGGTCTTTCCATCCTCCTTGACCTTTCTCATTTATTTGGTGTGGTGTCAGTTTATGGTGACATACACAAATATGAAAAAAAAGAAGAAAAAAAGGTGGTTGGAATGCATGGAAGTATCTTACAATTATAGCATCTCAGTTTTCATGATTCCATGTGATGTTCCTTTATGTTTTAGATCTGTAGCCGTTTCTGTATGTCCAGTTTGTGTTTGTAGTTCATGTGTGGTGTCAGTCTCCGCATTTTAGGGTTTTCCTTAATATTTTTGCAGTTTTCATTATTGTTATCCGTAGTATCTTTTCAGCCATCCCTTTGATTCCAATCTCTCCTATCCTTTTTTCAAAGATTTTCAGTATTGTTCCTAGCACACCTACTATTATTGGTGTTATCTTGACTTTTTCATTTTCCAGACCTCTTTGAGCTCTCTAGACAGTTCTGTGTATTTGCTTCACTTCTCAGTCTCCTTGATCTTCACTCTGAGATATGCTAAAATGGCAAACTCGACAATCTGGTAGGACTTTTCCTTCTTGTTAATTATTATGACATCCGGTCTTCTTGCTTGGATGGGTTTATAAGTTTCTATATCCATGTCCCATAGGATCTTGTGACTTTCATTTTCCATTTCTGTTGTCAATTTGTGCTTGTACCATTTGTCTGAATGTTCAAGATGCAATTGTCTGCATAATTGCCCGTGTACCATCTTCCCCACTTGATTGTGTCTATTATATTCTTTTTGGGCTAGTTTGCTACATTCACTTATGTGGCTTATTGTTTCGTCTCTTTGTTTGCAGAGTCTGCATTTGCTGTTTCTTGTGTCTTGTCGATCCTTGCTTTGATGTTGTTGGTCATAATCGCGTTATCTTGGGCGACTGTTATTAGGGATTCAGTTTCCCTGTTTAGGTTTCCTTTTTGTAAACATTTTCAAGTGTTTGCGTTAGTCTCATTTTTTGTAATCGTTATGAATCTTCCATGTAGCTGTTTTTCTTATTATTTTTCTTCCCTCATATTATTCCTCATCTCCTCTTTTTCTATCTTGTTTGTTTCTTCAGTTTCTCTCGCTGCGGTAATTATTCTTTCAGTGTTCTGCATTATGTATTTTTCTAATTTTTTTTTTGTGTTATTCACACAATCTTCTATACAGACAAGTCCTCTTCCTCCATCTTTTCATATAGAATCGGTTAGTATCATCCTTTGGGTGTAGTGCATTGTGCATTGTCATGAGTTTCCTGGTCTTCTGGTCGAGATTCTTAAGTTATTGTTTGGTCCAATTTATAAAGGGCCCTGAGTATCTTACTAGAGACACTACCCATGTGTTTATTCTGATGTTTTTTTTTTTACATGAAAGTCACCATTTATCAAGGCCCGGAGGCCACTCGGGGATAAAGGTTATTGTTTGTACAGTAATCAGTGGGACAATATCGTAGTAATCGTTAGTAATGGAGATCTGATAAAGTGTCTTACTTAAGGGGGCGGTTTATCAGGAACTTGTTTATGTGTGACTTGAAGACATCCAAGTTGTAGTCAGGTGGGAAATAGGCAAACGGAAGAGAGTTCCACAGGCGTGTACTTCTAAGAAAGAAGCTCTTCTCATGGAATCTACGTTTTGATTTAGGCACAGATAAAGAGTGGGGAAAATTACTGACAGTGGTTTCAACTAGACAGCTAGTATTGATCACAAGTGAAAACTGCATTCCAATTTAAAACTTTTTCATAGTATTAATGATGATAAGGTGCTTATAAAATATTTCTGATAGTGAAAACCGCATTCCACATAACTCTTTAATAATAATAATAATAATAATAATATTACGAATGATGTGTTTATATAGTATTTGTCATAGTGAAACCTGCATTCCATGTGAAAACTCTTTGATATACGTGTCATACTGAAATGAGTATCCTCAGCAAATATAAAAAATTTAATTACGAGTTGGAATCGATTTTATCGCCAATTGCAGTTTTATCGTATTATGGCTTTCATATTTACTTGGTTAAATGAAAGACTGACCTATGCCCCTGATTTATTGGTACATCCGGTATTCTCGCTTTTATCAATGGCAAATCAGCAAAATACGATAAGACTGATTTATATTTTTAACTAGCCGGTGTTTGGAGGTGTGTGTTGAGCAAAAAAAAAAAAAAAAAAGTGGTAGTAAGCAGGTAAGCTCAAACCCGTACCGCGAAGGAGGAAAAGAAAATGAAAGAATATCTGACGTCTTACCTCTACTCCATGACGCGACCGGAAGTTCAGAACGTTAAAATTAGACAAAGTCAATTCAACCGATACGATAACTTGCAAAAATAAAATCGATCCCTCCTTGTAGAAAACTGCCTAGTTGAGGGTGGAGGAATTAATGTTTTTGGCCAATTTTTCAATATTTGTCGGGATATTGAGCTTCAAAATGATACCGATCTCATGAAAATCTGTCGTCTCTGCTGAAAGTTTTAGGCAGACATGCATACATACATACATACATACATATATACATACATGCATTTAAACAGACAGGTGAGATTTATATTATAGATAAAAAGTTTTAGGTGATCTTCTACTTGCTCACTTTTTGTTTAAGTTTTCGTAAGGATACTTATTTCTGCATGATATGTACATATTAGTGTTGGAACGATTAATCGGAATCGGGAACTAAGAAAATTGGAACTTTTTTAGGAAAAATCGTCGACCTATTTTCCGATTCAAAAAGCGATTCTTTTATTGTATTTTGTTTGTTTTGTTGCAAGACTTAATTTTCAGTTCTAGTATTAAAGATAAAATAGCAAATATGTATTGATTTTCAACTACAAACAAAATTAAAATCCATAGATCGCCCACAAAAGTGTATTTTTATGTTTATGAAAATATATACCTCGTATTACATGGGGTTTTAGGGTAATTAAAAAACAAACAAACAACAACAACACCACCACCACCACCAACAACAACAACAACAACAACAACAACTCTATGGATAAATATTTTGTGATTTTAAAAAAAATCCGAATCTGAATCGGTAATTGCATCGGAATCGTGGGAAACATTTTGGAATCGTCTCATCACTATCAAAGAATTTTCATTAGGAATGCGATTTTGACTTGCGAACAATACTATATAAGCACATTATTATTATTATTATTATTATTATTATTATTATTATTATTATTATTATTATTATTATCATCATCTAAGAAAGTAGATATGGACACTTTTAGTCCAATTTGATGCAAACTGAGTATGTTTAAACTGTTGAATCCAGAGGATTCAGATTTATGTCAGAACATTTCAATTCCTCACTTATCTGGCTAGGAAACTATGACCGACTTCCCGTATTTAATAAGGGCTTTATCATAACCCTTCCTTTTTCCCACTGTAACATGACAGCCAATATTGCTTATATTATGTGTTTTTTTTCTTTCTTGGGTTGACATACACATGCATAGATAACGATTTATTATTCATATTATATAGTGGAGTAATGTGTCCCTTTGAAGAACAATGTTTACAATTAAACAGTAGTTGATTTTGCTGTCCAGGACACTTATCATTCTTGTGTTTGCTGCTGGAGTACTCAATACATCGTTTTAAACTTTTACATCTAGTGGCTTTGGATCCATACAATGTGTAATTGGTTACATTAACACATGGTATGATTTCTTATGGCATGACATTTATAGTATTTCCTGTTCAATCTGATAATAAAGTTTTGTGAAGCAGCTTTATTATTTCCTTTCTCAGATATTATGGTGTAAGCTGATCTACCTATTCCAGCTATAAATAGACTTACCCAAACACAATGAATACAGTTACTACTAAATGTCAAGGCAGCTATTGGCAGTATTCATTTGACGTCCAGTGACGAGAGCCGTCACATACCAGTCTTGGATCTGATCTTGACAGTCAGTCAAACAAAAATTAGCCCATTTCATATGCCTTTTATCTGCCGGCCTGATGTATTCGTCCTGGGTAGTTTTAGGAGGTTTATCCTCACAGGTCTTGCCTCCTCTCTTTCGGATGAAACAAGTTTAGTGTTTACTGCTTAATACCCCCCTCCCCGGTCAGGAATTCCGATGGGACTGCCCAGGCAATTTTTAATAAGTGCTTCTTTAATAAAACTGGCTTGATATAAGCAATAAATATAACATTAGTTTTAAATTTAATTGTTCTTTCTTTGTTTGTGGGTATTATATGGTTTTATATTAAATTGTTATAATAATAATAATAATAATAATGATAATAATAGGCCTATGTTGCTTATCCTGTTGTCTAGAACACATATTGCATAATTCATAATGACAGGTTAAATAGTTTAGGATTTTACCAAGCGTATATATATATTATTGACGCTCATGCAATGATCCTTTTAAAAATGTGTTACTTAATATAACTCAAAGTTTGATGTAGAGCAATTCTTTTCTCTGTTTTAAATTTTTTTGACAAATGAAGTTCGAGTTTGGATAGAGGCATCTCCTATATGGTAAAGTTTACAGAAAAGAAAAAATAATAATAATGTGCTCATGTTGCTCACCATATTTTTAGAATATATATTCCAAAATTAATAATGAGCCGTTTTTAGCTTAGAAGATTAAACACACACACACACACACACCTCTATATATTAGTGCATTAATGAGTTATATGACATTTTGAACGGAAAATGACAAGCAGTTCTTAAGTTGGACATTTAGGGGTGTAGTTTCTCCGGGATGTACTCTATTTTGTTGGCAGGGATTTAGCTTTTAATGGTTATATTTTGTGTTATTTTGAGGGGAAAATAAATTAACTCTATTATATAAGCTGCATGCAAACTATTTTTCATTGTTTCAAAATGTCATTTTGTCAGTGTTGTCTCATGAAAAGATATACTTAGGTATCTGCAGAAATGTGAGGAGTGTACTCACTTTTGTGAGGCACTATATATATATATGTATATATTTACAATATAAAGCTGAACGTCTGTGTGTGTGTCTGGTCACGAATAGGCTCCTATATGGTTGACTATTATAGAAAACTGATCACATATAATGATAGAAGATGTATCGAGACACAGGAATGGGTATGTTTGATCTGACATAATGATGTTTCATTAAAATTGTGGGGTCTGCATACACACCTGGTCCGCAAAGTATGGAAATAAAAAATTTAAAAATGAAAAAAAAAAAACGTTTACAAGTGTTTTTGATATAGATGTACATAATAATATTTTGATAAGTATGTTTTAACTTAAATAGGGATGGTATAATAAAATTGTGGGGTCTGCGTTCACGCCTGGCCTCTGTAGAATGGAAATAGGCACAAACTTTAATAAAGACTTTTCATATCTATCTGCGTAAGTATACTTTGGTAATTGTTTCAGTTTGAAGAAATATGGTATAATAAAATTATGGGGTGTTCGTTCGTGCCTGACCTCCATAGAATGGAAATATGTCACAAAGTTTAACAAGGTTTTTTTAATATAGATCTACAGAATATTGTGATAAGTGTTTCAGTGTGAACAGGTATGGTATAATAAATTATGGGGTTTATCTATTTTATTTTTACTTTCATCATATTTTGCTTTGGTTTTGATACCCCCAAATTCGAAGCTATCTCGGTACAACCCTTCCTTTTCATAACCTATCATACTTTCATAAATCAGAGTCCATTTTCTGTAGGCTGTTTTTGAACCCAGTCAACGATGGGTACTTTTGCTATTATATATAAAGAGAGAGAGAGAGAGTAAGACTACTCATGTCCTAATTTCCATAAAAAAAGAGATTACAGAAAAAATAGAACTGAACAATCTTAATATTGTAATTTAAAATTACTCTGTCATTATCCCTTCAAAATATCATGTGACTCATTAGTGTTACTAATCCCATGTGTGCATAGTAGGCAGGTGTGTTCAAATTTGTAGTGCAGCTTTCACACTTTCTGAAAGTTCCAACATGGCACCACATGACAAAGAACTTTCTGAGGATCTTAAAAGATGGATTGTTGCACTACATGAAGATAGCCAACATCCTGAAACTGAGCTGCAGCACAGTAGTTAAGATCATTCAGCATTTTAAAAGAGCAAGGTCCACTCAGAACACACCTCGGGTAGGTCGTCCAAAGAAGCTGAGCGCACATACTGAGCATCACATCCAAATTCTTTCTTAGAAATATCAGTTAGGAGTGCTGTTAGCATTGCTGTAGAGATTGAAGAGGTGTGTGTGTGTGGGGGGGGAGTCAGCCTGTTAGTGCTCAGACCATACGTCGCACTCTACATCAAATTGGTGTGCATGGCTGTCACTCCAGGAGGAAGTCTCTTCTGGAGATGATATACAAGAAAATGCAACAAAAGAAAGGGGAGAGTGAAATAAAAAGGACATGTTTCAGGTTCATATTAACTGCTGTTGTTACTATCTACATCATTATTTAAGATGGCATTCATTTAAAAATTATTCCGAGGCAGATGAATTATATTTTGAAAGAAATTAAATCGAAATACATTTTTTGTTGTTAGGAACATGGGCAATATTTTGCAAAGCAACTGGTGAATCAGAGTCGAATATTGGTTTTGTAGAAAGAAAGATATTAACAACAAAAATCTAAAAGCAGACCCCCTTCAGATATAGTTTGGTTTTAATATCTTTATTTCAATCAGTACAAAGCAATATATATATATATATATATATATATATATATATATATATATATATATATATATATATCCTCTTTTACCATTACTTAGGTCCCTTTCTTTCATCTTCTCTAGTTCGGATTCTAAGCTGATTGACTCATTTTTTTTCTTTTTGGGTTTTGTCTTTTATAGTAACTATTATGAAAACGCAGTCGTCATATCTGTGGCAACCAGATCTCATTTTGCAGAAATCATTAATGATGCATAATTGCCTGAAAATGCCGCGGCTAAAATGGAAAATCACTGAAGTGAAGAGAATTGGTTTCGAATTTGGGATAATCGTGTCTCCAAGACACTTTGTCGCTCTGTTGTGTTTCAGTTTCAAATAACCTTCCCATTATCAAACACGATTGAATTGACTACATATGTCTTTGCAAAGGACGAATATTTTTATCTGATTTACTCAGACCCCTACTACTCTCAACCATTAATTTGGATTTGTACTATCAATGGCAGCGGAAGGGGCACAAATTCACCGACTACAACCCTTATGCATGGGTGGCAACTGTGATGTCTTAGAATGAGATCTTAGTAGCTGAGCCATTCTTTCACTTTGCCTAGACTGGAGATGGCGAGCTCGGATCTGATCAATCAATCATATCCATGTCATATCCAAGTGTCTATGAGTTGATCCCATAACCATATTATTAAATCTGATTTTTGAAAAAAATCCAAACCTTATTTCTCTTTTTTATTTTCTTCCCAAATAGATAATAGAAGGCGGTACGTGAGGGCCAGTCGTGTTGAGAACAAAGATTACTAACACTAAGGAGTAATGTTTATAAAGAGTAATTTTTTCAGAGAGTAATTTTTTCTGTAAGTAGTGTTTTTCTAAGAGTAACATAATAATTGCTGTCTGTAAAATATCTCTCTAAGAGTAATATTTTTTTATGGGAGGAATTTTTTTTCTGAAAGTAATGTATTCTGGGAGTAATGTGTTCTAGTATTAATGTTCCGATTCTCACCAAAACTTTCTTTCTACAAGCAATATATTCTGAGAGTCGTGTTTTTTTGTGTGTGTATCTCTTAGAGTAATGATTGTACTCTCTCTTTGCAAAATTTCCTCCTGAGAGTAATGTTTTCTGGAATAGTTTTTTTTTCTAAGAGTAATGCAATGTAATCTAAGATCAATGTGCAACATCGTGCAGACAGCTAGATGCAAAGGCATACGAAATGACGTCACCGGTAAAGAAAAAACGATTATAAAAAGGAGAAAGAGGATGATCATGGGATGAAATAACGTCTAAGATCACGTGGGTGACTTCACAGCTGTAACAATCTATATATTAATACGTGTGATAGTGTGTGTATTATTTTCTGTGTCACGTTTACATCTGGGTCGTTTAATTGTTATATACTTCCATTTCTTGTAATAAATAATTTTACCAAGAATTCTTCATAATTTTTGGTTTCGGTTTCGATTGTAGCTGATGGCACTTAAGTCATCTATTTTCTTTTATAAATAATTTTATCAAGAATTCTTCGTAAGTCTTAGTTTCAGTTTTGATTATGGCTGAAGGAACTCAAGTTATATATATATATATACATATATTTTTTTCATAAGTTTTTATTTCGGTTTCTATTGAAGCTAATGCACCCAAGTCATATGGATATTTTTTTTTTTTTTTTTTGAAATCGCAACTTTATAATAACAATCGATAGAACACTATAATAATATATACAAAATCTGCAAGAATTAAAATATCTTATTTAAGCGTACTTTACGACTGAGCTTTGCTGAGCGTTCGTGCTAGCTTAGTTAAATACTTTTGCAGTTTTAACAAAAAGCTACAATAATATCAGAACGTCTCCATTTACACTGAACATCTACAGAATGTCAACATCAATATATTACAGATGAATGAGTCTCCTGTGAAATTTCCACAGGTCCCATTAGTGAAGAAATAAAGGTTGTTACAAAGAAAAATTGAGTTGAAGTTCTTTTCTGTTTTTTTCTGCTTTGCAACTAAAAACACAATGTGTTTTGTTCCCGGACAATGTTACAAATGTATTTTAGGTATATAAAATAATTATCCTACCTATTGAATCATATTTGACATCTTTATTTGGCATTAAATACCCTCATTCATAGTTGATATGCCATAAAGCAAACCAAACCAAACAAATTCGGATCTTACTGACCCCAGATGAAACTGAAGGAAAATTTGTATGGTATGATGAACTTGCTTGAAAAATTGAACTCTTATTGGAACTAATTTAAATTTTTTATAAACATATTGTGACCTAATCTTTAAATTGGAGTAAGTATTTAAATCAAAATTTAAATATTTAATTTTAGAATGACGAGATATATCGTTTTTTTGGTTTTTATACTTTGTCGCCGAGGTAAAATAAAACGTGATTCCCACAAGATAGACTAATACAGTAGTTGTTTTGAATGGAGTGAGAGTCTACTAATGTACCCCCCCTTTAAAACTTGCGGAGACTTTACTGGCTGGAGATTTCGTCAAGTCTATTTTTAGACCGGATTGTGAAGCAGAGAAGAGGAGGGGGGAACCAGAAGTGGGATCGCTTCCCCTTTCCCTTTTTTTAACTGGACACTAGCGGAAGTCACTCTTTTCGGTTTGGGTCGCCGACCTGTGAAGAGGTCTCTCTCCTCGTGGGAGGAGGGGAGTGACTTCTCCCCATGCTAAAAGGAGATACGGGTGGACGACGCGACCTTCTCCAGTCATGTGAGAGAATGCAATGAATTTACTTTCTCACGAAAGAGACGATGACTTTTTCCCATCATGCAAAGGAGATATGGATGTACCAAACGCGGACGATGTGATACCTTATCCCTCATGATAGAGACAGATATACAACGCGCGAGCAAGAAAAGGGAACACGTGAATTTGCTATCCAAACTTTTTCCCCACCGAAGGAAATATCTTGGATTAACTACGTCGCTGACGAGTTGGGAAACATACCAGCAAAAGAAACAAAAAAAAAAGGGAAAAACAAAAGCGACCTGTAAGTGCAAAGACTTTGATTATCCCCCCCTCCCAAAAGGACTTTCGCTCATTCTCTACGCGTAGATATACTTCTGATTCCATAACTTTGAATACATTTCTTTTTCTTTTGTTAAACTCTTCCCTTTTTTTTTTAATCTTAAATAAATCTTTTTTTGTATCATTTGGGAAAGTGTCTGTTATCTCGTTATTTCATCGCATTTTTATTGTGTTCGTCCTTGTGTTTCTATCCACTTGTTTTATTTTTTATTTTTTTGCTGTGTCACATATGCGATAAAGAGAAAATACTTGGGTTTTTGCTTCCCCATAAATTCCCTTATACCTCCCTCCCTTTTGGTAACGTGTTACAAAGGTAAACGATATTTGTTTTATCATTAAGTTTATGTTCATACCCCTACGTTATAAATTGCCTTACCACACCTTTTATCGCGTATGTAACAATATCGATTTCTATAATATAACCATCTAAACAAATTTTTCTTTATATATATGATAGTTATGGAAGTAATCTATATATCTATAAAAGTGAGAATGTGTGTGTGAGGACACTTCTCAACCTATATACTCAATGAATTTTTAATCTACAGACTTGAAATCTAGTATATAGGATATTCAGACATGTTGAAAACTTTTTAATCGGTTTCCATCCAGAAAAAAGGCTAAGAGTTCAAAATTGAAAAATTGGCACTTAGGACTAATCAGATTTTTATCTCTTTGCTGCACATGTTAAGAATGAGGACGTTTGAAAACACTTTTTAAAGATCGTAGCAAGCTAGTCTAATGGTTATCGTACTTGACTCAATCTCTTTAAGTTTTGCTTTCGATCTCAGCTCGAGTATTTTTTTTTACTTACAAGAAGTGAACTATTTAGAAAATATATAATATTCGCATGCATATGTCTCAATTTCTGTGTGAATTAAAATATATTTATGCATATTTTACGACCAGGCAACGCTGGGCGGCCTGCTAGTAATCCAATATAATGATAAATGAAAATAAAATTTTTTCCTCTTCATAGACACATTGTGTACTTCAAAATTTGAATTCTTTGTTTTTGCTTCACATCAGCCATTTTGATAACATTTTTAAACAATAAAAATGAATCGTTGATGAACGTATAAAAGATTTGTAGTTTTTCAGTTTTCATATACTAGAATTATGAGCACTCCGAGCCAAAGTTCTAGTATATCTCAAAGGGTTTTTAACACTACTATGGTGTTAAAGCAAAATAAATTGTCTTCGACGATTAAAATAATTTCCAATGTTATATCTGGATGTTTTCGGAGTTTTTAGATGAGGATTGATAATTGGTATTAGTTGGATTCTTTGGACTACTGTTCTCATCTTGAGTGTTATTCTTGCAACGTTTCGGACAATGTAGCCTCTAACTTTCTTCAGACGTATCTTGTCGAACTCTGGAATCTTTCTGTTGAACTCGAGAATCTGTATGGAATTTTATACAAAATGTTTTATTAGTCCACGAGGATAGCTTGCTCTCGTTTCATCAGCCATGACTAGGGTAGAAGTTTTCAGTAATTCACAATTGTATTCTGAGTATCGCTCGCACTGAGAATTGAACCTTGAACTTCCAGCTACAGAGAATGTCATTTATAGCTGAATTTTACAAAGTACTTTTTCTGTTACATCACTGGTCCTTGTGAACAATTTGAGTAAGATTTTGGTAGCCTTTTTAGATGTAGAATCTTACTATTTATCATTATCATCGATCACTAGTTATTACTACAGATGACTATATATATATACAGGGTGTCCGTAAAGTTACTATACAGTCTTATTGTCATAGAAATTGTTTGCCTTGATTGTTACAGTCTTTTCGGATGTAACACGTGTATTTTCTGAGATTTTTATAAACATAAAGGTGTTATTTCTTTTGTTACAAATAAATATTCTAATACAATATCTTACTGTACTGTTAATATATTACAGGGTGTCTGTATAGTAACTTGTAAGACTGTATTGTAACTTTACGGACACCCTGTATATAAATGACAAAAGTCTATATTGCAAATTTCAAGATATTGAAAATCTTACCGCTTATTTCTTTAAGTACGTTGACGTGCACAATTCTTGACAGCACCTGTTTTGTAGCACAGCCTCAATCATGCAATTATTATGTAAATTCTGGAATTTATTCCGCCCTTAACTAATCAGAAGAAAACGCACTTATCAACTTTAAAAGAAAATAAAGGTATATGGGCATGATTACAAAATCCAAAAATTGGGAGAGAACTTGCAATTATTTTAAATATATAATATGGATACAACAGAGCCAGGGGTCATCTTCTTAAGATTATAGTAGTCAGCCATATTAACTCATATGATTGGTATCCTTGAGCTTTGCTGACTGCCATAATCTGGAGAAAAGGCTGTAAATAAATACAATGAAATTGTAGTCTTATGAGTTTATTCCCAGCAAATTAAGCCTATAACGTTATTAGTGTAAGCTGTATTTTCACCAAGGCTACAGACTATTTTTTTTTATCATTACCTTGGAACCGTCTTGAAAGATACTTTTAAACAAAAGTTTTTTATTGCTCTATAATAATTTATAGTTATGTTATAATAATAATAATAATAATAATAATAATAATAATAATAATTGTTGCAGGCCAGTAATAATCAAGACAAACACAGTGGTATAGTTAACAAAAAGTGCATTAACAAAAGTATGTTACAGAAGTACTCATCATGATTCTGGAGCCATAACTGCCATTAATCGCTACATTGATGTTTAAGCATGTTTATATTTATAGTTTCTGGATAAATTCATTATTTGTGAAATAGGTAGATCAGCTTACCCAGTAATAGTAATAAAAAAAAAAAAAAATTGTATTTACATGATTCAGGCTCTTATCTTAATTTCTATATACACAACGCTTCCACCATTCAATTCTAATGCCAGAACACTACAATTGACCATGTGTACACAGTGTGAATATACACAACGCTTCCACCATTCAATTCTAATGCCAGAACACTACAATTGACCATGTGTACACAGTGTGAATATACACAACGCTTCCACCATTCAATTCTAATGCCAGAACACTACAATTGACCATGTGTACACAGTGTGAATATACACAACGCTTCCACCATTCAATTCTAATGCCAGAACACTACAATTGACCATGTGTACACAGTGTGAAGCCATACAGAAATTAAACCTGGCCAGTGAGAGTTGAGGAAATGCGTTGCATGGAGAGAAATGATATGGAAATGGTATGATGGATGTCTAATGTATCTTAAAGAGAGGCTTAGATCTGATGATCTCAGAGTAAAATTAAATCTAGACAGTACCAAATGTGTGGAGAACAGGAGACTTTGTTGGTTTGGTCACAGTGAAAAAATGGATGAAAATTCTTGCGCTAGTAGATGTATAACAGCCAAGGTAGCCGGTTCATATCATAAGGAGAAGGCCATGCAAAATGTGATAATGATACGAAGGGCGTACAATAAGTAATTCCCATGACCCACTTCCAGTTGTCTGATCTAGCTGAAATTTTGTATGTGCAATGATTTATATATCTAAGGGTTATGTGGTAAATTACAGCTCTGAACTAATTGTGGTTTCTGTTTTACAGGTGTTTGAACTGAGTCAGGTGTGAAATGGAGCCTGTTGAATGTCGAGCAGTGATCTGGTTTTTGTATTTGAAAGGACGCACACCACAGGAGACTTTTGATGAAATGAAAGAAACTTATGGTGATAATGCCCCATCATATGACCTTGTAAAATGCTGGCATCGTGAATTCAAACATGTTCGGAAGTCTGTGGAAACAGCTCCCAGACCTGGTCGCTTCCCCCCTTCTGCCATTGATGAGACATCTGTCCGTCAAGTTGAGGCTGCCATTTTGGAAGATTGGCGCATTACTATTCGCCAAATAGCCTAAGATGTCAAGATTAGTACAGGGTCTGTGGAAACTATCACTCATGACCATTTGCATATGCATAAGGTGTCTGCCAGATGGATTCCCAGGTTGCTCACACCATTCCAGAAGCGAGAATGCATCGAGTGCTCGAGGATGAATTTGAACATGTGCCAAGAAGATGAGTCAAAGTTTTTCCAAACTCTGATTACACAGGATGAAACCTGGGTCCATCACTATGATCCAGAGACCAAAGTCCAGTCAATGCAGTGGAAGCACTTGGACTCACCACCTCCAAAGAAGGCAAGGGTGCAGCCCTCCGCTGGCAAGGTTATGCTCACAGTCTTCTGGGACTAGGACGGAGTAGTGATGACAGATTTCCTGGCACAATTACAGGAGCCTATTAAGATTCACTTTTGAGGAAATTAAGGGAAGCTATAAAAATCAAGAGGCGGGGCAAGATCAGCAAAGGTACCCTCCTCCTGCAGGACAACGCTCCGGTCCACAACTCGCATGTTGCCAGATCAGAAGCACGGGCGTGTGGTTATGAAATCCACCCCATCCTCCTTACTCTCCTGACCTTGCACCCTCTGACTTTCACCTCTTCCTAGCCATAAAGTTGTTTTTGAAAGGAAAGCATTTCCCAGATGATGCAGCCTTGATTTCTGAAGTCATGTCGTGGTTGGAAGACCAACCTGGGGTGTTCTACAAAAATGGTCTCCAGAGCTGCATCAAACGATGGGGGAAATGTATAACTCTGGGTGGTTCCTATGTGCCAAGTTTCATTGCTCTACTGCTACTTATTGCATGCCCCTCGTAAGTATGGATTTGAGAGAAAGATGGATAAATAAAAACCAGGCCAGAAATAGGTTACTTTGGAAGTCACAATCTAAAAGCTATTCAACATATGCCAGCGTGTAAACCGGGCATTAAACCGAATATGAAGATGATTTTCATTGCTAAAGAATTAATGAGCGCTTATGAACATTTATATCAGATATACCTTTGCACTCCATGTTCAAAATGAATGTGTCTTCTATAGTTTCAGACCTGACTGAATGGTTAATTGTCGGTATTGACCGCTTCGTACTTTCCAAGAAATACCAGCAAAAGCTCAACGGCCAGCCATTGTTCACCTCAGAATGTGCCGCTGTCATTGCACACAAAAATCATTATTTCCATTGTTTGCAGTGTAATGGATATTGTGAAACTAAAGCTAGCTTTAGGACTACCAGCAACCAATGTAAAAGAGGAATAAAGAATGCAAGAGATTTGTATGTTCAGTACTTACTTACAATGCCTCCCCACAGGGCAGAGTTAGACATCAGGGTCGTTTTTTAACGTGGAGAAAAGGTACAAAAATAAAAGTTGTCTCGGTCGTGAAGGATTTCTCCTCCACTCAAAGAGAATGAGAAATGGAAGTGCAGCATCTGAAGAACAGATACTACACTTTGATCTTGGCCAAAAATGTTCAGTATGTCAAGTTTAAAGTAGCTGAGCAGTGGTTTGGTTCCCACCAGTTTTGCTGAATAACAAACAGGATCCTGAACAGAAGTGTGTCCTCTATTCCTGCCATTATCAATGGACCGGAGGGTAATCTCGTTAGCATCTGACAAAATAAAACTCTTTGCCAAGAACTCTGCAGCAAATTCTACCCTTTGCGATTAGGGCCACCTAACCTCTGTATGTCCTCCTGTGACTGAAAACACACTGCACGACATACAAATATCTGTATGTGATGTTGCTAAGCTTATGAAAAAACCTTGATTGTAGTAATGCAATTAACCCAGACGGCATTCCAATCGTAGTACTCAAAAAGCTTCAATAGGAACTTGCAAAACAGTGTAAACGTTGCTTTAAGGAGAAATAGTTCTCAACACCTTGAAAAACTTCATCAGTCTACCCAGATCTCCCTCTCAGTACAGACTAATCAGTCTCCATGCGCATCATGCTGGAATCTGTGATAAATCACCTCAGCAAAAAAACCCTGCTCAGTGACATGCAATATGGTTTCCATTCTGCGAGATCTACAGCTGATGTACTAACTGTCATATCACAAGATTAGTGAATCTCTCAATGGGGCTTCGTCTCTAGAGCAATAGCTCTTGACATATCAAAGGCTTTTGATAGTGTGACATAAAGGTCGACTTCACAAGATCGCCAATTATGGAATAGCTGGGAATGTCTGCTCAATTATGAAATCCTTCCTCTATGATAGGCTTACAATAGTAGTCGTTGATAGGCAGAAATCAGAAACTCATTGTATTAACGTTGGTGTCTCTCATCCTCGGCCCAACCGTCTTCCTAATCAGCATCAATAATCTCCCAAATCACATTCTTAGATCATTTGTAGACATTTATGCACGAAAACACCACAATCTATGGCAACACTTCAAAGGCCAGCAATGACCAAGATCTTTCTGATTCTCTTTCTTCTGATCTCAAGAACATGGTGTAATGGAAGAAAAGGTGGTTGGTTAATTTTAATGCACCAAAAACCAAGCTTCTCTCCTTTCATCATAGTCGCTCTGATCCTCACTGACCCCCATCACACTTAATTGAAATGAATGGTTCTCGTTTTTTACAAGCTTCTGGGACTGATCTTCACTCCTGATCTGAAATGGAACACATACATCAAATCTGTTGCCAAGATCACTGGAAAAATAGTTGGATCACTTTACCACTCCAGTAGGTATCTCACTGCTGATGCAATCATCTATCTGTGTAAGAGGCAGGTCCATTCTAAAATGGAGTACTGTTGCCACATCTGGGCAGGAGCAGCTCAGTGTTCCCTATCCTGCCTTGATAGAGTTCAAAATCGGCTTCGAAACCTAGTAGGTGATACTTTTTTCTCTTCTCTGTAATATCTTTCCCACGGAAGAGATATCACGAACCTGTCTCTGCTATATTACTATTTTAATGGCAAATGTTTGACTGAACTCCAATCTATGGTTCCTCCTTGCCAAACTTTCACAAAAAGCACTTGACTAGCTACAACCAGTGGCGTAGCACAAGTTTTTGCCGCCCGGGGTGGTCGGAAAATTATATTTGAGATATAATTACCTGTCCCCGCCCACCACCGCTGGCATATAATTACATGTATTGCCCCCCCCCCCGGCATATGATTACCTATTTTGCCGCCCCCCCCCCATCTTCTCCTGGCATATGACAACCTGTTAAAGCCTTTAAAATTTTAAAAAGCCCTCAAAATATTTATTTTCATTGAACTAATGCTTACACAATTCTCTTCAGATTAATATTTACACAATTTCCCTTTTTTTAAATTTAATTTAACAATATCTTTTCAATAATTTGAATAATAAGTATGTAAACATTAATTTGAAAGGAATTATATAAACATGAATATGAAACAAAAGAAACCAAATATTTTTTTCAAAACAAAAATGTATAATTCAAATTATAAAAAAATGTTAAATTAATTGGCTACACAAACCAATATAATAGTAAATTTAAATGAGAACATTTGGACACTTGAAAATGTTATAAAATGATAAAATCGTTTTTATTTGCTTTTTTGTTGTTAAAGTCCGAATTTTCGCAAAAAAACATGGCTGTATTTAAGAGAGAATAGTCCGATGTAGTTTTCTTTTCTTTTTCTTCATAATGTTATTATTAACAGGTCGAGCCTCTCGAAGAGAAAAAAAAACGTCTTGTATCGATGCTTTTTGAAATCCTTGTGTGTAATCGCTTGGTATAAGTGCAAAATTTAAGAAATGGAAAGTCACACATTTTAGAAAACATTTTTTTTATAAATTTAATGATGTTAATTTTATTTAGAGTTATTGATAACTTTGCCAAAAAAAAGTGTGAAAAGTATGTTTGTAAATTTTCAACCGACTTAATGCCTTGCGATAGTTCTCTCACAAAAAATAAATTTATACCCTTATTTTCAATTCATAAATATATTCATTAAAAATTTTTTTTTAACTATTTTTATAAAGGATTGAAACAATATTAACAACAAATTTCTTAAATTTTGCACTTACACCGAGTGATTACACACACGTTTTTTTTCTCTTCGAGAAGCTCGACCTCCTAATAACATTATGAAGAAAAAGAATACAGCTATGTCTTTTGTGAAAATTTGGAAATAACAACAATAAAAAAGTAAATAAAAATTATTTTATCATTTCTTAACCTTTTCATGTTTTCAGATGTTCTCATTTAAATTTATAAATTCAAATTTCAAATATTCTCATTTAATTTATTTATTTTTATTTTTTTACCCTCTCAAAATGCCGCCCGGGGTGGACCGCCTCCCCTGCCCCGCCCTTGCTACGCCACTGGCTATAATCACTATGCATGATTTTCCTCACTCTCTATCTGTGCCTAAATCTAAACGTAGATTCCCTGTACAAAGCTTCTTTCCCAGAACTGCCCGCCACTGAAACACTGTTTCGCTAGTCGGCTTCCCAATTGAATATAACATGGTCGCCTTCAAATCCAATGTAAACAAGTTTTTGTTGAGCCATCTCCATAAATAATCAAATTCTATTCAATTTATACCATTAGTGATTACTACACTACCACCTTACATTTATTAACCCTTATCCTCGAGTGACTTTTGGGCCTTGATAAGTGATGACTCCCGAGTAAAAAAATTTTTAAAAAAAATTATCAATTGAGAAATGAAGAACCTTATGAGAGAATTGTGAATGATTAATGAAATGGACCAGGTTCGCATATTTGTGGGGACGATTCATGACAAGAGTCTACTGACATGTCATAATCTACAGGGAAGCAGTCCTACAGTAATATGTTCCACAGACATTTTACTAACCCAAGAACACTTATCCATTCTTTTAATGTGGCTATACCATCGAAGTCTCCTGTTCTGCATATATGTCCATATACTGCTGGGAGATGGTCATTACACAATTCGAAAAATCTTAAATACTATGAAGTGTGTAAATATTTCCACTGGATCATTTGTAAAAAGTTAAATATTGAATCTTGGGAACATATGCTAGAAAAAAAAAGAAAACAGTTGGAAATAAGCCATACATCATCCAGTATTCCTACAGCTACATACCTAGAAAATGGTGCTGTTAAACCTGATATAGTGACATGGAACAAGAAGGAGAAAGTAGCAACCTTAGTAGAAGTCAGTATCCCTAATGATGGTGGGGTGAACAGAGCTGAGTGGGAGAAGATAACAAAATACAAAGACATGAAAAAAAAAATGTAATCTTAGAAAGATTACCATCACTCTAGTAGTTATAAGAGCAACTGGATTCATAAAAAAAGAATTTAAAAAAACTACCTGACGAATATACCCGGTAAACCAAGTACAAAAGAGATCCAAACAATTATGTGTAAAGAGACGGTTAGAATGTTAAAAAGATCTTTCAGTTAGAGTGTCTGAAATAGTGGGTGAATATCTGGCATCCAACAGGATGCCTCATCCCTCGCAAAAAACAAAAGAAAATTGAAAAAAAAAAAAAAAAAAAAAAACAACTAAATTTAATCTTCCTCTGCTATTAAGATTGTATTATAACAAATTGACGGACAGAGCCTCTTTTAGACATGTATGGACGCATCTAATAAAAAAAACAGAAAGGGTGAGGAAAGTTTACTTGTTGTTCCAAGCAATTGAGATTTATGGTGTTTTGCTTTGGACAGGATGAAGGAAAAGTGAAGACTTGATGCGACCCTTGAGTCGCATAAATGAGAAAAATGTTTAAATTGATGTAATGAAAGAACGAAACTCTTCATATTTTCATAACAAGAAAAAACAAGAAGAATTGCAGCCATTTTTTTTTTTTTCAGCCAATTTTTTTCCTTCTATAAACATAAATATATGACAGGAGTGGCTCAACTTTGTTTTTTTTTTTTTTTATTTCGGTCAGCCGATAAGTAGTAGTAAGTTGCTCTATTGAAATTAAAACTTGAGTTTACACTATAAAATATATGTAATGTTATTCTAGGGGACGGTTATTAATATAATTTGATACAATAAAGTATGTAAATATCACCGCTAGATCATTTGTAAAAAATTAAATATCCAGTGTAGCAACAAGTATTGGGAGCGTATATCAGAAAGAACTGTTGGAAATAAATTATACGCAATCCACTATGATTATGCATTTCATATAGCTAGAAAACAGTTCTTTATCATATAGTTTCACTCCATCTCAAGATTCGTCATGAGGCATTGAGGGAGGCACTGCAGTGAGGAGGCACTGAGGCAGAGGCACTGAGGCAGTGTCCGATGAATCCGTCAGGTCTATATTGGAGCATGCCTCAGTTAGGGGACAGTCTGTGAGGATGTGTTCACTGCACACTGGCATCGCAAGGACACAGAACGTCCTGTACATAGTCTTGTTATAGGAGGATATTTTCCTCATAAAAGTATTAAGATATCACAATTTGTTATAATAATATTAAAAATGTATAATTATTATAGAATATAAAAATTACATTAAAATTAGAATATAAAAATGTTCGTTTTTAAGAGTTTCTGGAGAATTTTAAATATAAAAATGTTTTTGTTTTTTTTAAGATTCTGAAACTTTCCATTCACCCAAACTATAAAAGAACGCTGCTCTTCAGTTAGTGAGTCAGTTTGAGTCGTTATGCCACTCCGGGTTGATTAGTTGGCTAGATTAACTCTGGCCAATATTTCCTAGGATCCAAATCCGGTTGAAAATAATCTTATAAAAAGAATCAATTACAAACACACTCAAAGAAAAACTGGGCATTTGGTAATTATAAAGATTTTCTGACCTTCTTTCTAACCAAAGAAATATTGTTATTACTATACCTCTTAATAACCCGGTCTTTCTTCTAAACGTAAACTAGACTGAATTAAGAACTTGCTTATCTCCCTTAGATCATTTGTAAACGTTTTTGTTTCTTTGTTCTTACATACAATAAATACTTTTTTATTTTTATTTAAACTTTAAGTTTTATTTATTTATTTTTTTGAATATAAGTTGCATGTTTAATACCCCTAGACTCAAACATGTAACAGTCCCACTTGTGCAGGTTGTCCTGTGTTGTGGCAACCTTCGCTCAGGCCCAGTTGAGTGTTACCTACTCTCTTGGGGGGAGTTCAGAGCCTGCTGGGAGGTTTTCTTTTGGTGCCAGAAGAGCCTCATTGTTGTAGCAAGCCTTCCTGTGGCATCCATTGTTAATCTTTTGAGAGACCGATTGCTGCACTATACCCAGCAAAAAAAAAAAAATAAATAAATAAATAAATAAATAATAAAATAAGAATAGAGCTGTTAGAACTGATATAGTGATGTGGGACAAGAGACTAGCAACGCTAGTTGAAATTTGTGTCCCTCATTATGCTGGCTTAAATGGACTAGAGAAGGAGAATATAATTAAATATCATGGTCTTAAGTACGACATGAAAAGAAATTGGGATCTTAGGAAGATCTCCATCATTCCAGTAAGTATAAGAATAACTAAACTTGTGAAAAAGAATTTATAAAACTACCTGGAGAATATACCTGGTGAATCAAGTGCAAGCAAAATACAAACAATTGTCTTAAAAGGGTGGTTAGAATCTTTAAAAACTTATCTCTAAAGTAGCAGGTGAATGCTTAATATCTGGTACGATGTCTCATCCACAGCAAAAACAAAAAAGATTATTTTAAAAATTATAAAGTTCTTCTTGCACAAGTAAAAGTAGTAAGTTTCTTTATCTCTAAATTATCCTCATGGGTGTTATAGAAGTAAAGAGACTTGTTATTTTACAATCTAATTTACATACGTTTCCATGGTGTGTATGAACACACTATGTGAATTAGTTGAAAATAGTCAGTTTTTCTCTAAATTAGACTTTAAGAACTATTTAGAAGTGGTTGAGTCGACATAGACAGAGTGGAAGGCAAGAAAAATGCATTAAGAGATAAATGGATCAGTTTTTTTGTTTTTTTTTAGTTCATTGTAAATGACGACTAATTAGGAAAATGTAGAAAAAACATTTTCCTTTTCAAACATAATCCAATTCCAGAACTAAAGAACATTTTTACATGCATTTTTGTGTTTTCAGAAGCCTCATAACTTTTGCTTCCCTTATTCCATGAGCAATGTTTTTGACAAAGGAGGGAGAATTACTATTTTTTGGATTGGAATCTATCCATCTAATAGATATACAGCAAAATCCCATTGGCACACTGGTTCGAGTTAGATCATTGAAGTTAAATTTGGTCAATACCAGATGGGTGGCTATTTGGGAATACCAGGTTCTGTATGTTGATACCTCCTTTCAAGAGCTGCAAAAAAAAAAAAAAAAAAAAAAAAAAAACAATAACAAACATCATCATCTCTCTTAATTCAGAAACAAGATGGTGGGAAGTTTTTCTTCGATAAAGTTTCTCATAATATTTGATTTTCTTAAATAAAAACAAAAACTACTTGATCGATTTACGTGATTTTTGGAATATGATATTTTCATGCAGTGACAAGTACGTACATTATAAAGATTTTTTTCAGATTTTTATAGTAAAAAAGATTACTAGTGGTCCATTTATAGACTTGCACCAAAAAAAAAAAAAAAAAAAAAAATATATATATATATATATATATATATATATAGACCGATAGATAGATAAATTTTCTTTATTTTTATCAGGTCTGTGGAGTTCTGGGCGAAGTTTGTGGTAAGGTCATTGTTTTTGTATCCATCTTACTGCCATTGTTTTGGAATGAAAAAAATAGGATCGCCAAATGTTTGCTAAACGAACAAACTTCTCTACAATTTAAAATAATTTGATTCAAGCCATTTCATCAACTCAAGATATGGTTAAGAAAGAGTTATGAAAACAGGAATATAAAATATGTTGAGTCCATGGATGTATATGTACGATAGAAATAGGATTGGGGTCAGGTATTTTATCTCGCCTCTCGCCCAAGTCCTAGCAAGAAGCAAAAGAAAGGAAATATGGTGTCTTGTCAACACGATGCTTCAAAGTCAGACTGTTCATAAATCGTGGGAAAATGTTTTATGGGCAGAAGCAGAAGTTGCCTTTCCCACACAAACAGTATTATTGAACCATGTATATATCACTCCGTGAGCGAGACCATGCAAGTGCAAAACAAAATAAATCATAATTATATAACTGCTACAAGTTTTTTAGTGTAATGATGAGTCCAAATCAAAACACGGGTTTTTCATATTCCTTTTGTCTGCATAATTTCAGTTTACCTTTTGAACTTTTTTTTTCCTGTGAAGATAATAAAAGGTGAGAAAGATCGGTTCACCAGTTTGTAGTAGCGTTGCTGCGTTTGTATCCATCCTACTAACCTTGTTTAATATGAAGAAATAAGTCACCAAGTTTTGGCTTAAAGAACAAACTTTTTTTCTACAATTTAAATTAACTTTACTCAGTAGGTTCATCAACACAAGATATGGTCCAGAAAGAGTTATGAAAACTGGAATATAAGACAGATTGATACTATGTATTATAGACATGAAATCGATTCCATTAGTTTCATCATCTCGTTTAAGGATTGCTAGAGACAAAAAGAGATATACGACTTGTCTCAGCAACATCTTTAACAGACCTGTTCATCATCTTCATCGTCTTTCAGGACGCTTCACCACCAAATCTACATGACTTCTCCAGTTCTCTTGATCTCACATGACAGTTTGCAGGTCCCAAACACTGTCCAATCCTGTGTCCTGTAGCAGGTTGTCAGTGTAGGTCATTCTTCTTATACCACAGTTTAGATGTCCATCTCTTGGTATCCAGAGAGCTAGCTTGCTGGCTTCCTCTTCACTGTGTCTCGTGTAGTGACCAACTACTCTCATCCTTCTCTGTTGTACTTTCAGTGATACTAGTGGTAGGTCATCATAAAGCTATTGCCTGGCTCCTCCATGATGTATTAAGGGCCATCCTGAGTATTTGTGTGCAACAGCCATCCAGTCTCTTCTTCAGCGCTTCAGCGCATTTGTAAGAGTCTGTGCCTCAGCACGATAGAGAAGGACTGTTTCTACTGTGGCAACAAAGAATCTTACTTTCAACTTTTCTGAGAGAGTGGATGACCATATGTTCCTCAACTTGTGACATGCACGCCATGCCAGTGCTTTTCTCACTTTAAAATGTTTTTCAGTGCTCTCTGACCATGCTACAAGGTACTTGAAGTTTTCGTGATTGAAGGCCTGTATCTCTGTTTTCTTGGCATTGCAGTACAAATCCACCAAAGGACTTCTTGGGGTTGACCAATTTCTTTAGTAAGTAATGCTAGGTCATCAGCAAAATCGAGATCAGTAATAACAATTGGTTGGACACGCTTGCTCTTTCGTCTGTGCAGATGAAAACCAAGCTTCTCTTCCCTTCCATTGAGTGTCTTTCTTAGAACATAGTCAAGTACTATGCCAAAGAGGTATGATGCTAATGTGTTTCCTTCTAAGATTTCAGCAATGATACTGAAAAAGTTCTGTTTCTCTGTCTAGTGTTATTACTTTTGCCCTTGTGTTCTCATAGATCTTAATTATTGCTTGGAGTAGATTTGGTGGAACATCATAAGTTTTCAATATTTTCGTTATCATGCCTCTGTGTATTGAATCAAACGCCTTCAGATGGCATCATATTGAATGTAAGCAATAGACAGTAGCAATCTGGAGGTATCTGGCATCTACCCAGATACTGAACTAATACATACAAGGCGTATTTGAATCAATTCCTACTTTATTTACGTTGTTGCATTTATTTATTTACAATTGAACGAATTAGTTCAACCAGGTCATAAAGTGAATGTTATAGAAAACACCAATAACGAAAATAAAATATGTTTCTATGGTCACATTCCACCGTAGGCCAGATGTTGTTCATATTTTTGTCTTCTACGTTTCATGATATTTCAAATTGGTTTCCACTTCAAGTTTTAACATTCTATAGTCAAGGAGTTCCACTTAACGCCATTTCCAAAGTATCATTTTCTCTTAGTTTTAAACTATTGAAAATTTTCCATTTCTTAAAATATTCTTTATTATTCAAATTGCTGGAATTCAAAATAAGTTTTTATTAAGTTCTTTCCAAACGAAGAAAATGCTATTTTAGACTTAAGCTCTGTTCGACCAAAGAAAATGCTCTATGTGCTGAGAAAATTGACCAAGTCCTATCTGCTTATCCTTCAGCTAACATTCACGTATGTGGAGACTTCAATGTTCACAACGTTGAATGGTTGACCCACTCAAACAAGACCGATGATGAGGGGAGGTTCTGTCATGATTTCTCCATTGCCTATGACCTCACTCAGATTGTTCAGGAACCCACCCGTGTGCCCGACAATGACGGCCAGTATGCGAGCCTACTAGACCTTTTTCTCACAACTTGCCCTGAACTATGTTCAGTTTCTGCTCTGTCGCCTCTTGGATCTTCCGACCACTCTGTTGTATCAATTAAGATAAAAGTGAAATGTAATAAGTCCCAAGACGTACCTCTCCATCGTACAGTATATCGATACACTAAGGCTGACTGGGATAGCTTCCGTACATTTATATCTGATCTAGCTCTGCATTCCATGTTTAAAAAGGATGTGTCCTCTATAGTATCAGACCTGACAGAATGGTTAATTGTAGGTATAGACCGTTTCATACCCTTAAAACAGTTTTTGCAAAAACCTAGCAACCAGCCATGGTTCTCTCCAGAATGTGCTGCTGCCATTGCGCACAGAAATCACTTTTTCCACTGCTTCCAACGTAATAGATGTATGGAAACTAAAGCCGCTTTCAGGACTGCCAGCAACCATTGTAAGAAAGTAATAAAGAATGCAAGAGAGTTGTATGCTCAATCCGTTAAGTCCAAAGTAGCTGAGCAGCGGCTTGGTTCCCACTAGTTTTGGCAAATAGCAAACAGAATCCTGAACAGAAGCGTGTGCTCTATCCCAACTATTATCAATGGACCTGAGGTAATCTCGTCAGCATCAGACAAAGCCAAACTCTTTGCCAAGAACTTTGCAGCTAATTCTACCCTTTGTGACCAAGGGCGCCAACCCCCAATATTTCCTCCTGTATCAGAAAACACGCTATGTGATATATGTATATTTGTACGTGATGTTGCCAAGCTAATCAAAAACCTTGATTCCAGTAAAGCAACTGGCCCTGACGGTATTCCAATTATAGTACTCAAAAAACTTCAACCTGAACTAGCGCCCATACTTACAAAACTGTTTAAACGTTGTCTTAAGGAGAATAGTTTCCCATCTCCCTGAAAAATTTCATCAGTATGCCCTGTATTTAAGAATTCAGATGATCGCTCATCCCTCTCTCAGTATAGGCCAATAAGTCTCCTGTGCGTCATGAGTAAGTTGTTGGAATCTGTGTTAAATACAGAAGTAATCAACCATCTCAACAAAAATAACCTTCTTAGTGTCACTCAATATGGTTTCCGTTCTGCTAGATATACAGCAGATGTGCTTACAGTTATATCTCATAGGATTAGCAAATCTCTCGATGGAGGCAATCTTTCTAGGGCAATTGCTCTTGACATATCGAAGGCCTTTGATAGGGTATGGCATAAAGGTTTACTTCATAAGATCTCTAGCTATGGTATAGCTGGAAATGTCTTCTCAATTATTAAATCATTTCTTTCTGATAGGTTCATAAGAGTAGTAGTTGAGGGGCAAAAATCAGAAGCTCACAGTATTAATGCCGGTGTCCCTCAGGGGTCCATCCTGGGCCCAACTCTTTTCCTGATCTACATTAATGATCTTCCAAATCACATCCTTACATCATTTGTAGACATTTATGCTGACGACACTACCATTTATGGTAGCACATCTAAGACAGTAAACGACCAACTTTTCTCCGATTCTCTCTCCTCTGATCTTGAGCACGTAGTACAATGGGGAAAGGAGTGGCTGGTTACTTTTAATGCATCTAAAACCAAGCTTCTCTCTTTACATAATCAACATTCTGATCCACATCTGGCATCAATTGAAATGAATGGCTCTTGTCTTTAGGAGGCCTCAAGTTAAATGGAACACGTAGATCAAATCTGTTGCCAAGGCCGCTGGAAAAATGGTGGGATCTTTCTATCGATCCGGTAGATATCTCACTGCTGATGCAATTCTCTATCTATATAAGAGCCAGGTACGTCCAAGAATGGAATACTGTTGCCACATCTGGGCAGGAGCTGCTAGAAAGGACTTGTCCTGCCTTGATAGAGTTCAAAATAGACTTCGTAGCCTCGTAGGAGATGTCCTTTTCTCTTCCCTGCAACCTCTATCTCACAGAAGAGATGTTACGAGTTTGTCTCTGATGTATCGTTATTTTCATGGAAAGTGTTCGACTGAGCTTCAGTCTATGGTCCCCCCTCGCCAAACTTTCACAAGAAACACTCGTCTAGCTGAAAACACTATCAATAATTCCCCTCACTCTTTATCTGTGCCTAAACCTAAACGTAGATTCCATGAACAAAGCTTCTTTCTTAGAACTGCACGCCTGTGGAATTGTCTTCCGTTTTCCTGCTTTCCGGCTGACTACAATATGGTTGTGTTCAAGTCTAACGTAAATAAGTTCTTGATGAGCCGTTCCATATAAGTTATCAAATTTACCGAATTTTCATTACTAATGATTACTATATTGTCCAATTTCTACTGTACACTCTTTAACCCTTATCCTTGAGTGGCCTCTTGGCCTTGATAATGTGGTGATGCCTATGTAAAAAAAAAAAATGTCCAAAATTTGCCCATAAAAGACATGTAAACCAAATCAGGAAAAGATATTCCAAGACTGTAGAGGAGAACACTACAGAAGAATTAATGGACGTTGTATGTTTTAGCATGTTCGAATTATCAGTTACACAAGAAATTTCTCAAATGCGATTGTCAAAATAGAATAAAAAAAAAAAAAAAAAAAAAAATTGATTTCATGGAAACCAACTCCAATAGAAAAAAATATTTACTCCTTATCCTTAAAGAGTTTAGGCTTAATAAGAGGGTGTCATAAGATAAGCTGATATACCTATTTCTGTAATAATGGACTTACCCAGAGACTATAATTATACTTGCAATTAACACGTTATTGGGTAGGGATTCATGGCGATTACAGCCCCAGAATCATGGTGTACTTCTGTAATACTGTGTTTGTCTTGATTATTATCGGCCTGCAAGGTTACATCACCTGTTATACAAGTGAGTTTCTATCGAATGGTTGTAGATTTCGCATAGCTAACCCTCTGCTTGTCCAAAAACTTAGCAGGCTGATGGGCTAAAACCTTCATCAGCCATCAAACTGACTTTTGTATTACAAGCGGGCACACCGGTTTATATTTTTTACTAACACGAGGTATATACTAAGAGATAGAGAAGAAAGAGACTAATTTTGAATTTTGTCTAATTATTTTTTTTTATATTTAACTGGCTTTAAAAACACATTTTTTTTTTTTTTTATTTAAAAAATATTATCCGAACTCAGTGGCGGACAAAATAGGTCACTTTTTTTTTTTTTTTTTTTTTTTTTTTTACATTATTGAGAAATACTTAATTGTAGTTGATTAGCACAAACCGATGGACAAAACCTTTCACAGAGATCTTAGGACGTATCTAAAATCATAACTATTTTTTTTTTTCAACAGAAAAAAAAAACAAGAACCAACAAATGCAATGACTAATTTATGTGACTTGATCCTCATGCATAAGTGGGCTAACTTCCGAACTTTCTTTTTTGACTTAAAGTAGACCTGGATTGTTATGTTGACATGGGTGGGCGATAAAGACTTTATCTTGTAAAGCAATGAGCCACAACCTCAGGGCGGTTCCCCTTCAATCCTTGAATGTAATCTGAGAGGAAACGGGCGGTGGCCGAGAGGGGGAGGGTCAAAATAAAGTGTGTCTCCGTGATTTGTGTGGGCAGTTGTAATCTGAGAAAAACAACGTTTAGAAAGGCTCTTACATTTTACATAGACTATTTATTATTATTATTATTATTATTTTTTTTTTAGATAATTAGATTATCTCTGCGTCTCCATCTAAGTATGAGGGGGGTAACCTTTTAAAAAAATAAATAAATAGAAAGTAAATTTTAATCAGGCTGGCAACTAAGTTTCCACTGTCTTTTAAAGTTAAATGGTTGAATAAAATAAAAAATAAATAAAAACATTTAATTAATCAATAATGTATGCTCTCTTGCTAATGACTTCTTCCTAATGTTCCTTGTCGTTGTCAGATTAGGTTGTCTGAGGATACTGGCTTCCTGACCTAAAATGCACCAAATGTTGATGTTACTGTTTTTTTTTTTCTTTCCCCTTGCAAAACCTAGGTGATCCAACGGGTCACATTTTGTTTTAGTAATAAATGAAACCCTAAATTGCGTTTCTCAAAAATCCTTTCTCAAGTATAGTAAAGAATGGCTTACAATTCTTGAAACCTAATATTCTTTCAGCTAATCATTCATTCAGAAAACAAATAAAAGCCTTCCATTTTGTTGCACATAAATAAACAATAAACATAACCTTTTGAATTTGTAATCTCGAGATAATTTTACTGCTTTAGTGTTTCGTACAGTTTACTTTTTTTTTCTTCTTCTATGTGTAAGGTATGGGTGCGAGAAGATTATCGGTCGTCAGTGATTCCTGCTGCTGCAATTGGTAATTCTTCAGGTGGAAACTAAGAAGATAAGGAATATTTTTTGAAGGTATAATGAGGAGGAGACACCCTTCTGAGCAATATAGAATGTTTATTTTGGTTGGCAGCATTTTCATATGAAAAAAAAAACCAAAAAAAAAAAAAAACCGGATGTTCGTGACATACGTCCATTCAATCTGTAGTTAACACTGAAAATGCGTTTTCAAACGTGTGACAGATTGACCGACGAAAAAGATGCTCGGAAACATCCTCCTCTTCTTCCTTTTCTTTTTCTCATTTTTCCTCTTCTCCTTTCTTCGTTCACTTCTTTCTGTTTTTTTTTTCCTTTTCCTTTATTTCTCCTTTCTTTTCCTTTTTTCTTCCTTTTTCCTTTCTTCTTTCTTCTTCCTTAAAAATAAACTAAGATGAATGTACAAAATCGATTTTTTTAAATTTTGACATATTTTTAACCCCATAAAAGCTATTTTAACCGGTTAAAGATCCAGAAAAGAACGGTCCGTAAAAAATCCAATCATTTGAGGCTCCCTAGCGCCGCTCTGCGACTTTTAGTTTTGGAGGAGATAAAGTTTGAAAATATGGAGACAGACAGACTGACGTATAGCCTTTCATATATAAGATATATAGAGATGCAAGGGCGCATCTACAAAGATATAAAAAGCAGAACAACTCTTCAAATGATGTCTTTGTTTTGATCCGAGCCAATTGTGAACACTTGCATGAAGATTGCATTTCTTTTAATCTTCGAAAATATTTCCTTTGCAAACTACAAAACTGGTTTATCTTACTTGAGAAATGAAAACCGAGAATCTGTTATTTTTTGATAAACTGCATATTCAGTTATGCGAGCAATGGAAATATTTTTATGCTTCGTTTCTTTAGATTCTTCTCGCAGCTGAAATGTTTTGTCGGTCTGTCATGCTTACGTTTGAAATATCATTTTGCATCGCTAAGCACGCAAATTGAATGGATGCATATTTTTTCTCTTTACTTGCATCTCTTTCTTTCTCTATTTTTTTATCTTTCTTCTTCCCCTCTCTCTCTCTCTCTCTCTCTCTCTATCTATCTCTCTCTCTCTCTATCTCTCTCTCTATCTCTCTCTCTCTATCTCTCTCTCTCTCTCTCTCTCTCTCTCTCTCTCTCTCTCTCTCTCTATATATATATATATATATATATATATATATATATATATATATCTCAGTAGTTTCAAAGCCAAAAAATATATAGTTTTATATTTTTTCATAAAATTTTTTAAAATATTTTATTTTGTCTTACAGGTGTGTCGTTGAATGGTGTACAATCCCAAAACACCTCATCAGAGACAGTTAATATTTTCCTTGTTTCTTTTTCGCTCTCTATTTGTATCTCTCTCTCTCTCTCTCTCTCTCGCTTTCTATTTGTATCTCTTTTTCTCTCTATTTGCATCTCTGTTTTTGTCTCTATTTGAGTCTTCCCCCCCTACCACCTCACACTTTATTCGTATCTTTTTGTTGTGTATATCTCAGTCTCTATTTGTCTGTCGACCTAGTTTGTATCTCTTTCTTTCTCATAACTATTTGTTTTGGTCTTTCTTCTTTCCCTGTATTTCCTTTTTTTTTTTTTTCTTCTCACTCATTACTTTCACATCTTTTTCTCACTCATTTATTTGTTGTTGTTTTTTAGTTGCGTCCAATTCTCTCTATAAACGGCTTTGTCCGTCGGTTAGCCTGCCACATTTCAATTTTAGATAGCATTTTCATTGCTAATTGTACATATTTTAATGGATGCATCTTATTTTAGATACGCCCAAGCACATCTATAAGAGTATGTCTTCATCAGTCGAACTGTGACATTTAAGTTTGATTTTTTTTTTCTGGGGTGGCGGGATGTGTCAGACTTAATTCAGAAACACAGTCCTTTTTTTACAAGACGTTGTAAAAGATATATTTACAATTTACATAACTTAAAGATTTAAGTAATTAATTTCTATTTCAGTCAAATAAATTATTTCGAGTTGAAAGAGCATACATTCGAGTCGGATTATTTTGTTCTCTTCCCTAATAATGAAGACGTTTGTTTGTTGCATAAGCAGCAGCAGCAGTAGCAGTTCTTTCTGTTTTTTTTTTTGTTTTTTGTTTTGTTTTTTCTTTTCCACTAACAACAGAACACACTCGAATGGTGTGGTGTCCTAAACAAAAGCCTCTCGAACAAAAAATCTGCCACCTTTTTATTCTGCCATTTTGGACTCCCACCAGCACCTAAATTTTCATAATCGCCATCACCCTGTATCTAAATGGTTCTAGGTTCGTATGCCACTGTTTACTTACAGTGAGCACATGCTAAGCGTGGCCACTTATTTCTTTGTCTCTACACACCATTACCACAGGTTGCTAGTCTTTCTCTACTCTATTTTTCCAAGCAAGCTTCTTGACTGAGCTTCAATCTTTGGTCATCTGCAATGCGCTTTTCTTTCTCCATCAAATGAAATTTCCATGAACAGTTACTTTTCAAGAACTTCCCATCCGTGGAACACATTACCATGAAGCTACTTTCTTGTAGATTACAACATAGTCGTCTTTAAATAAATGTTAAACAAGTACTTGTCATAAATCGTACTCATAAGTAATCAAAGTTTATTCGTTCCAGTCATCATTTTCAATCTTCTCATAATATTTTTCATCAACTAACCAATTCATATAATAGCGAATCTACTCACCAAATATTTAAGATTGGTTTGGTTGTTTTGCTTTATGGCATATCAACCCTTTTAGAGTTATTTAATTCCAATTTCAGTTATTTTGGTAAAAGTTTTTATGCTTCAAGTTCTTTATATTTCCAAATATTTATTCATGGTGTTTGGTTTAGTTGTTTTGTAGAGGAAAATTGTTGTTTTTGTTTTTGGCCTTGCAGAATATGCTCGAATTTTTAAAGTGAAAAGAAAAAAACAATAACTTCAATATTTGGTGAATGTTAAGTCAAGAAGCCGGTATCTTCAGATAGCCTGATCTGATAGCACCAGTATTTAACAAGAGCGGTATTACATTAGTTATTACAGTCTTAATATTAGTTATGGATTTTAAACTGCATATTGTCTAAAGAAGTAATAATTTTTTCAATCGAAAAATTATTAAAACTAATAAAAAAAATATTTTCCTGATGAAGACTCATTTACGAGTTGAAAATTCAAAATTTTCAATAAATAGATGTGTTTATTTAAAAAAAAAATTGCAAGTACTTGTCATAAACCGTCCTCTAAAGTAATTAAAGTTTGTTCATTTCCCAGCGCAAACCACATGTTCCGCAAAAAGTGTAATAGTCTTGCTGAAAAGCTAGTTGTTGATTCAGATCATGTTTGTTGCAGATGTCTTGGTATTGCTGTTTCAATAGATGGTTGAACGTTGGTATTTATGGATGTGGCTGGTTCTCTACTTGGTGTTGAAATTACCTTTTGCTACCTTGGTGACATGTTAAAGAATAGTGGTGGTTGCGAATATGCTATCACTGTTTGCTGTGGTGTTGCTTGAGAAAGGTTCAAGAAACTGCTGCCAAGGTCTGTGTTGGCTCTACTATCTTAATATCATGGCAGTGAGATATGGGTACTAAAACCTTCTGACTTACAACGGCTTTAGAGTCATGACCGTGCCATAATCAGGTGGATGTGCAACAGAGAAGAGAACCCCTTCAGCTATGCTCTATCAGAAGTTTGACATTGGTGAGATTGTAACATAGTACATATGAGTGTGTGGGAAAATATCAGCAGCAGCAAAGGATAGCTGGCTTGCAAGAAGATTAGTAGCAGCCGTCGCCAAAAAACATGCATATGCAAATTGGGAAGTCTGCATGAGAAGAAGGAAAAAAAGGAGAAAAAATGTAACATGTACTTGGGGAGAAAGAAAGTCGACGTTGAAGAAAATGGATGTGTAAAGCAAAGGCGAGAAATAGCTAGCTGCAACTGGCATGGGGTCGGTAAGGAAAAGTGTACACCGGGCGAGTGGGGCGATGGTGAGAGACTTTCAAGTGCTGCCGAAAGTAACATTAATAAAAACTTTTGTTAACAAAGAAAAAATGCTGACCCAGGTATTTATTTATTTATATTCCTGTTTTGGTTGTTTGTCCATTTGAGATGTAACTGTCATGTTACAGAATTTTGGATACTTTACATGCTCAGCGTCTTGGTGATTTAGCCGTATACAGCGTGCCACCTCCTGCATCAACTCAATAACATACATGAATACTCCAGGCACAAGAATACATGAAAGACCAAAAAATACCTGGCTTGATTGCATACAGAGTGACTTAACTGCTTGCAATATGATTGCCATCAACTCTATAGATCAGATCACATGGACAGAAAGCGTGAGATGTTGTCTGGTGTGGCCCACCATGGAGTCTAGGATAACTGCAAATCAGATCATGATTAACTGACAATCTATCCATCTCATTTACCTTTCCAGAGTGGTTTGCCCTTAATAAATGGTGACTCTTTAGTAAAATAAAAACTGGCTATTAAAGACTGTCATAATTATTTCCCCTACCCTAACTGTATTTAGGTATAGGGATATGTGTAATACCTTAGGGAGCTGAACGCCCCTGCCTTGCACAGTTTCAGGTTACTCTTGTAGTAACCAAGGAGTATCCCCTGTCATGCTCCCTCTTATATTCCAGAGGATTTCCATACAAAGGGTAGATGGAGTTGTCAATCCGTGGTGAAGGTAATTCACCTAAGAGAGAAAAACCAAACCGAATAGAAAGAGTCCATTAACTCTCCAAGGCAATCTTCTAGTGATGATGTCACAAACAAAATACCTGCTTCCAATTTATCATGAGCCAGCACGGAAGTAGTAAGGCTTAGAAAACTTATGATAAGCTAATCAGAGATAGAGAAACATAAAACACTAACCCTATTAAGTGCTCTTCTCTTGTTATCACTCATTAATACGCATCCGCGAATATATATATATATATATATATATAACTACTTCATTTACTCACATAAAATTAATATACGAAAGTATAGATTTATGCGTAAACTTTAAGTATTTATTTCAAAAGTGCTCAATACGTAGGTAGAGCTAGTTAGTAATTTATAAAATATATATGGCGATTAAGCTACACTGAATATTCTGCGTTTCATCCACTATAGGATTCGTCAGGCTTATGCGCGAATTCTGTGGTTGTTTCTTGTTTTATATATGTTGAGGATTTTTAGTTAGCCAATCAGCTTTCTAGTATCCACCGCGCCCCTTCCTATCAGCCAATGGGCATGCATTTTATCGAACAAAGGATCTGTTTTAGAACTATGTTAGTGGTTTAAGGTAGACGTTTTCCTTTTTATTTTTTTATATATATAAATACACATATGTGTACACACATACATGCACATATACATACACATATATATATGTATGTATACATATATGTGTGATCGTTTATGTATATTCATGTTTATTTAATTTATTTATTTGTTTGTTTTCTATTGTTATTGTTAGTTTTAAAGCTATTTTGTATCGTTATCCTAGAGTAAGTTTTATTTTGTGAACACAGTTGTTTGCTATTTCTCGTCTACAGTTTAATAGATTTTGGGGTTCTTTAAAGTACAAGATAGCAAATTTTTCATGGAGGCATAATTTACATGGGTCGTCTAAATGTCTGCACGTGGTAGCTTGTCTTATTATTTTCCATTCGACTACCGGCGAATGTCCGCTTTCTTTGAGTTCCCAGTATGTATTCGCTAGTGTTGTTTTTATACGGTGTTTTTTATTTTTGAATGTACTTTTATGATCATAGTATCGGGTTTTGAAATCTAAGGAAGTCATGCCTACGTAATATTTCTTGTTATTCTGGTTTTCTTTCGCAAATATTGTTGCTTGATAAACTACGCTTTTTGTTAGACATTTATTTTAGACTGGGCAAAGTGTGCGGTGTCTACAGTTGCATTTATCTTGTTCGTTATTAGTATTTTTATTTATGGTATGGTTGTTCTTGTCTGGGGTTGGTTTGTTATTATCATTATTATTATTATTATTATTATTATTATTATTATTATTATTATTATTTCTGCTAGGGTTGGTTATATTTTTGGCATGGTGTCTACTTTTTTTATTGTTTATTTTGTTGTTGTTTACATTGTTTTCATTTAGTATTTTGTTATTATGTGCTTTAATTATCATCTCTAAATTTTCGCAACAACTGTAAGATAACTTTAAGGTATTTCTATTCAAGATTTTGTGTAAGGGGTTGGTTGCAGGAAAGTGTTTTTCAATAAGATCTAGAAATTTCTTGCCAAGTTTTGTTTTTAACATTTGATTGTATGGGGCCGTATACCAAATTATAGTTCTTTTTCTTCTATTTTTGATTTTATTATAGTTGTTGGTGTTTTGTTGCTTATATTTGATATCGATATTTTTGTATCCACTATTTTTTACGGCTGTTTTGTCGATATTGGTTGACCTGTTAAATGCATTTTCGTCGCTTGAGTTATTACTGAGCCTACTTAGGATCGAGTTAGGACTGTGTTTTATAATTGATGGTGGGTGATTGGACTTGATGCTTACGTAAATTGGAGTAGCGTTATCTTTTAAGTATGGTTCATATGTGTTTTTATCTAAGTTTAACGTGACGTCCAGGAAGTTTGTTATTTTTATGTTAGCTGATACGTCCGCTTTTAGGCCTAATTTTTTCATTTTCTTGTGTATGATTTTCTTAAAGTTTTCTCCCTTGACTTTGTTGGAGTTTTTTATTATAGCTAGTCCGTCATCTCTATATAGGCCGATATCCGTAGTATCGAATATGCTTGTGAGGGTATATAGAATGAATAATCCCACAAGATCTGATGGCTCTGCAGAGTCTCTGGCACCCATCGCCAAATCGAACAAATTTTTCATTTTAGTTTTTATCCATTGGTTATTGTTATTTATTAGAACTGATTTTCTACATTTTTTAATGATGTTGATTTCTTCTGAGGATATATCAGTGTATGCCTCGGCAAATTCTAGGGCAATGTTAAAAACTTCTTCGGATATCGAGGGATAAAAGTCTATGATGTCAAACTGTATGAACGTACATTTATCTCTGTTTTCTATATTTTTAAACCAGGTGATTGCTTCAGTAGTATTTGCCCACTGGTTTAGTTCTAGGTCCTGTTTGATTTGTTTGTTTACTCTAGAAAGTATAGTTTTGCTAATTCTACATATTTCTGGTTTAGTTGGGTTTATCAGGTGGGTGCTGGGATTATTATTAAAGTCCCATTTGTGGTCTTTAAGCAGAATGTATGACTCTCTAGGTTTCAATTTGCCAACTTTATCGCTAATTTTTAGTTTATCGGTAATTTGTTTACTTTCAGTATTTATTATATCTATGTAGTCACATTCGTTTGTGTCTAGTTTTTTGTAGTTTTTTGTAATGTTTTCTGTGATTAGTTTGTTATATTCTTACTTATCTATTTTATAAAAGTTTCTGGTTTTATCTGCTTTTACAAAGATTTTATTAGAGTTGTTTATGTTTCTAACGATTTTGTGTAGTTTCCGTTGGAAATTGTTAGGTTGATTGTGGAATTCTAGGTTTTTAATTACGTTTAAAAGGTCATTTTTAAAATTTATTAAAAGGTCTACTGTTTTTGCATTTTTAAGGGTTTTAAAACCATAGGATTCTTTTTTGTTTACGTTTTCATTTTTAAGGAAGAAATTTGCTCGCCATCGCATTCGGCGTATTAGTTCATCTGTTTTTTGGATTAATTTAATAATATAGCTATGCTTGCTGGGTGTGGGGATGTTTTTTAGCGAGGTTTCGAAATTAACTCTTTCCATATCTATTTTTAATGTGGTGAAATAAATTCTTTTGAGAGCGCTTGACTGTTTTAGGAGCTAAGTATAACTACTTCATTTACTCACATAAATTTAATATACGAAAATATAGATTTATGCGTAAACTTTAAGTATTTATTTCAAAAGTGCTCAATACGTAGGTAAAGCTAGTTAGTAATTTATAAAATATATATGGCGATTAAGCTACACTGAATATTCTGCGTTTCATCCACTATAGGATTCGTCAGGCTTATGCGCAAATTCTGTGGTTGTTTCTTGTTTTTATATATGTTGAGGATTTTTAGTTAGCCAATCAGCTTTCTAGTATCCACCGCGCCCCTTCCTATCAGCCAATGGGCATGCATTTTATCGAACAAAGGATCTGTTTTAGAACTAGGTTACATTACTTAGTATAAACTGTTCTCATAAGTAATCTGGGATGTAAAGGTGGGAAAGTGGTTAATGATATAGACTGACGACCAGTAAGTTTAACAAAAAATCGCTTTCACTTAGGATGTTGGAAAGCTACACATGGTCCCTCTTGTAAGTATCCAATGCTTTTCTAGAACTAATTCTGAGTAAAAACACATGGAAGAAACCAATGTCAGCAATACAATCTTTAGATTCATACAATATGATGATGATGATGATAAATAATCCAAGTTGGTTCATTCTATTCATCATTTTCAGTCTTCTCATAATATTTTTCATCGTTCAACTGACAACCTATCCAGCTCATCAATTCTTATCCTCGAGTGGCTTTTAGCCTTAAGAAATGATAACTCATTAGTAGATTAATAATAGAAGAATTTTCAGTGCTAACCGCACAGATTGAGTGGATGCTTAAGAAAATTCTTCTTTGTTGAATAACCGTTTCGTACAACAGTGCACAGATTCTTTTACACGGTTGAATCAACTGTGCAACCGACCGTTCTTCTGTCGAATCTTGTTAATCGTAATTTCTTTAAATAATTTTAATCACGCTACAGTTTAATTCAGTAACCTCAAAACCAGCTTCAAAATTTACATTAAAAATTCCGGACTGTTGTCCCCATTTTAATGATTATGGTCACGTTACGGCTGTACTACTCTCCGGTAATCTCCAGATGTCTTTGCCACAATGGGAGGAATTTAAGGAAAAATAAACTTTAGATACAAAAAAATTCTAGAAGACATGAAATGAATGCTGTTTACTCCAATGGATTAAATTGACAAGTTCAGTTCAGAATTTCCAGAAGGTTATGGACTTTCTGACGAAAGCCCCCCCCCCCCTTTTTTTTTGTTTACTAAATGACTCACAACTTATAAAAGCCGAAAGCCACTCAAGCATTAATGAGATGAAATGATTGTTGGTTGAGAGATGAAGAACCTTGAGAGGATTGAGAATGATTGATAGAATGGTTCAAGTTTGAATATTTGTGGGGACGGTCCATGACAGGAATTTTTATTAGATTTGAAGATGACCATACAATTATAATCTGTTCCACAGAACAGTTTGTGATAGGAATCTGATTTGAAAATGACTATGTTGTAATCTGCTGTGAGGAAAAGGCTGGATTAGAGTTAAGAAAAGAAGGGATCATCTCCCATGATGTAGTTATTTTGAAGCTTGTCTAAGTTACAAAGAGTGCCCTGCACAGAATATGGTAGATGTAATGTGTGTGTGTGTGTATGTATATATAGATGATTAGATTATCTCTGCAGTAGGAAGGAGGGAGGATAACCTATTAAAAAATAAATAAAAAGTAAATTTTCATCAGACTTGTAACTAAGTTTCCATTATCTTTTAAATTTAAATGGTTGAATAAAGTTAAAAAAATAATAAAAACATTTAATTAATCAATAATGTATTCTCTCTTGTTAATAACTTCTTCTTAATGGTTCCTGTCGTTATTAGATCAAACTGCTTGAATACACTGGCTTCCTGACCTGAAATGCACCAAACATTGATATTGCGTTGTTGTTTTTTTTCCTTTTCCCTTTTCAAAACACCTGAGTGACTCAACGGGTCACATTTTTCTAGAGATAAGTGATTTTTTCTAGTAATAAATGAAACCTTAAATTGTGTTTCTCAAAAATCCTTCCTCAAATTTAGTAAAAAAAATGCCTTATAATTGTTGAAACCTGTGCAGAGAATATGGTGGCTGCCATGTTGTAACCAAAACAATCAAGATGATAACAATACTTAATCTCGGAAATATCATCACATACTGATTACATATATGTATATACTGATATCTACAGGTCTTATCTATGAAGTTGGTAGGTGATGGTGGCTCAGTTGTTATCGACATGGACTTACAACTGGGGTGTCCCAAGTTCGAATCCAGTTTGTTTCACAAAAATTACTTTCACTTAGGATGTTGGCAACCTTCATGTGGCCTCTTTCTTCAGTACCTGATGTATTTTTAGAAATAATTCTGACCAGAAAAATATCAGGGAAACCAATGTGATTTTTACGTTTGAGAAAATATACGCTCATTTAGCATGTGTTTTTAAAGTAATCGGAAATATAACCAATTTATGGTTAAATATTTAGAGATTTACAAAGAATCAGAATCAGGAATTTTGTGCGGAGTTGGTAACAATATTGGATCGTCACATCACTAATATATATATATATAGTAGAACCTTGGGATATGACATTAAAAATTAGTAACAAAATACAATACAGTATATAATACATATGTATATAATAAAATAACATTATAAATAACACCATAAGGTGGGACAAATACCGTAACCAGCGGCCGGAAAAACATTGTATTCCACATCGTAACCTGAAAAAAAAAATATGTATCCTAGGGCCACCAGGTTCTACTGTATATATATATATATATATATATATATATATATATATATATATATATATACGTTTTCTTGCCACACACAGATTATTCGACTCTAAAAAAGAAAAGATTTTAAAACTTTTTTTTTTTTGCTAGTAAATGTTCTTTATCGATTAGTAAACTAAAGAATTATTAGGAAAAAATAATCATAACAGAATTCATACCCACCGGGAGATTTTCTTTTAGGTGTGGTTATATATGTGTGGTTTTAAACAAGATTCTGAAGTATTTGCGAAAGGCATCCTCAGGGTTGGATTTTTTTTTTTTGCACGGAGTTGTCTAATATTTAAAAATCGTCACCCATCTGGTACTGATCAAACTCAACATTGCTTAACTTTGGATTTCTAAGGAGAATCAGTGCATCAATGTGATCATGCCATATTAAAAAAAAATTATAACAAAAATTTTAGAGATTGGGTAATTGGTTCCAGTAGGATTACTTTTTTATTTAAAAAAAAAAAGCATAAATCAGTTTTCATCTGACAACATAAGGATGAACTAAAGCTGAAGTTATGCTGTGGAAACATAAAAACTAATTATCTGATCAGACTAAAAATCCATGCATAAAATGTGCACAAATCAAAAATTTAAATTGCGTCACATTTTCAACTACGATCAAATTTCTCAAGATCATATAAGATGTGGGACATCATTGGCTACAATGTGGACCTAGTATTAGATTTAATAATTAAATATTCTTTTTTAAATTTGTAATTAAAATATGTTAAGTAAGATCAGATGTGTAGAGGACTAGGATATATAAATCCTAATCCCGTTACAAAAGAAAAATAATGAAACGAATGGAATGAAGGAAACAAAGATTCAATTGCTGGAATAGATAAACGTGTCGTTTATTTACTGTTGAAAGAATGAATGTTTTAGATATAACATGTGTTCATGTCCGCGCGGGTGTAACCATCGTTTGTTGCGGGACTGGTGGTGTAGAAAGAAAAGAAAATGTGTGTTCATCTCACTATCGTTTGTTCGCGCGTGGGAAGAGAAGTGAGTAATATAGTAGAAATGAGAATGATAGTTCAGTGTGTAGACAAAAACAAAGGATAGAGGGTTGACATCAGTTAGCAGTCAGCTACGCGAAGGTATTCTCAGGGACAAGTTGTATATATATAGAGAGAAAGAGTGAGTATGTCAATCCAGTTCATGGAGAGAGAAAGCATATAAAGTGTACGTACAGTCTGTTAGCTTTTTGTCCCACATAGTAGCAAGTAGCGTGAGGTACGCACGTGCGCGCGCATGCCAAAAAGGCACGCTGTTGGTCCGTAGACTGCCCAGCTCGAAAGCTGGTCCGCAAAAGGAAGAAGCCGCTTATTGCTTTTTCTTTTATAGGTGTTTCCGGTGGTCTTTTGCGCATGTGTAGATTTCCTTTGAAAGGGGAGTGACGTTGTCCATCTGTGCGTACACACGTGAATGTGAATGTATGTACGCGAACGTTAATATATCTACTTGTGTGTACATGTGTGTATGTTTGTGTGTGCGTATGTATATGACAAGTAATATAGCTTGAGATGTGAACTCGTGTTTTTGTGTGAGACTAGAAAAGGCTCGCACAGATGTTTGTTCAGAATTTTTGTAAAATTTGTGTATCACCCTTTTACAATTTACGGCTGCAGTGAATGACCCATTTTTCCATAATGTTGCTTTAGCATATCCTGATAGCTTATGTAAACTGTTGGAATATGCCAAGTACTGATCAAATTTTAAAATAGTATAAAAAAAGAAAGCATAATAATAGAAAAAACATTTATCGTATAGGAATTTAAATGAATAAAAATATGGAAATGCAATAAATAAAAATAAAAATCAATCTACAGTAAGTTTCATTTTTTTTTTTTTGTAAAATAATGTGTAGCAACAAATGAAAACATTTTTTTTGTTTTGTATTTTTTATAACAAAAGTTTTTGAAAACATCTTTGCTTTTTATTGATATATTTTTTTTTTTATAAGAAATGTTTTTTGCGGGTGGGAGCAAGCTTTTATTTTTGTAAGAAATGTTACTGTTTTAAGGAGTTAAAAACATTTATTTTTTTGGAGTGGGTTACGAAAACAATTTTTTTTGTAAAAATTCTTCTTTTTTTACTGTGAAGATTAGGAAGTAGACTAGGCTTTATAACAGTCACATACGATCACGGTCCCTGGCAGAATATACTTCTTTATTATGGAAAATGTAAGGGTTTGGTCCCCGATCTGCTGGGGATTCCTAAGGAAACATTCCTGACAAATGTCATGTAGGAAATTTTTCCAATCGGTCACAGTGTGTTCCAAACCGGTGGCACATTCTTACTTTAAATTTTGTGCATTTGCCACGTCGTGGGACATGTCTATTATCTTGATTATTTTCCCAATTTCCAGACAGAAAACTTCGAAAAAAAAAAGCCCCATTTCATTTTTAATGATTTAAATTTTAGCACAATTAAGAGTAATATTTTTTTTTCAACAGCATGTTTGTATTGTTGTCTGGTTTTATTTGCTGAGCGTTTTGCCATCTTATGACAGTTTATGTAAACTGCCAGAATATGTCAGGTTGACATTCACATAAAAACGGGTCATTCACTGCAGAAGTACCTTTGGCCAGAAAAGATTGGTAAATAATAAATAAAGTAATAATATGTTTAAAGCACACTGTTGAAGCATACACTTTTTCACTGACAAAACAGGCATGCTAATGTATACATACACATTGGCATATCTATTCCATTTACACACACACACACACACACACACACACATAAGCCACGTGGCACGAGCCGAAATGAACACCTACTCAATTTCTTCTAACAGATAAAACAACTCTTCTTTCATCTAGAATGTTCTCTGACCCTCTGAACTCGGTAGCATGTTGAGACTGTGCACATACACACACACACACAGGATGGTCTAAAACTAAAATACACTGAGTGATGGGGTGAAGCTGTCAAAACTGATGCCGCCAGAGATAAATAGATCAAATAATTGACCCCACAGCCGTCAGGGTTGAAACATTTGCTAGAGAACAGGTCAATATATAAGCAGGTGAAGCACAAGATCCAAGTAGTCAAAAAGCGACAGCAGTGTGAGCCGTCGCTGAATCCATTACCTCCTGCTCCACCCCTCTGGCTGTCTACCACTTGGAAGCGCACACACAAGACAAGAAATAAAATAATAATTTCATATTTTTCTAACAAACGAATTTGTGTTGTAAGTTTGTTTTTCCTTGCTGACGAGAAACTAATATTGTTCAATCCTGCTACATGATATTTCTACCAAACCTTAATTTTTCATTGCCTTGAGTTGTCAATAAAAATTTTGTATAGACTTTGTCATTCTTTCTTTTGATAATGTTATGTCAGCAACAGAACTTTTAAATTAAAAAAAAAGAACAAAAATTTTATTAACAGTTATTTATTTATTTATATTTTGGAAGAGAGTCACCACTGAAAGACCATGAGTTCCATTGGCACGCAATTTTAGGAAAGAAACTATGTTCATGGAATTTATGTTTAGTTTTAGGCACAGCTAGAGAAATTGTTGACAGCGACTTTATCTAAACGAGTGTTTGTTGTGAATATTTTACTGAGGGGATCATAAATTGAAGCTTGGTTGAACACCTGCTATGAAAAGACAATAGAGTAAAAATAGGCTCGCAACGTCTTTTCTGTAAAAATGTTGTAATGAGGAGACATCATCTAAGAGAACTCCTCACCAGATGTTGAAACAGTACTCCATCCTAGGATGTATAATAATTAATTACTTTCTTTTATGAATTGATTTTGTTATTCTTTTATTGGTACTTGTTTAGTTTAATCAAGACATTAAAAAATGAAAATATTGAAAAAGTTATATTGTGCATACCTGTTATGGAATAAAGTTCTCTGAAAAAATCTTTCACTTAATTTGATCAAGTAGTTTTTTTTTTGTTTTTTTTTACAGAGGAAAATCAAATTTTAATGAGATCGATCGTATCCTGCCATCTTGTTTATTTCACGCACAAGGAGAGGGGTGCGCCAAGGGAGATAATTCCATTGCTGCTTAAAATTTGTCAAAATTTAATGAGATTATTTTGAAACAGAAAAAATACCTAGATAAATATTTTCGTTTGTTTTCACTTATTTTACAGAGTTTCTCTGTCCTTTTTTAATCCTTTTTTCATTTTGTCCTTTGTTAATCCTTTTTTTCATTTACAGGCACCCCACTCCTTCTGTGCGAAATAGGCAAAATGGCCGGATATGATCAGTCTCATTAAAATTTAATTTTTCTCTGTAAAAAAAGAAAAGAAAAAAACTACTTGATTAAATTAAGTGAAATTTTTTTTTTCAGAGAACTTCGTTCCATAATGGGTATGTACAATATTTTCATTTTTTAATGTCTTGATTAAACTAAACAAGTACCCTTTTATCTCACAAAATCTTCAATAAATCTTAGAAATAGTTTATCAATAGTTATCATCCACATTTTATTTATGTTGTGGAAGATTGACGAGAAAGAGAAGCAAGGGAGATAATTTATGACCAGTTGTCTTTCTATTCTGTTTTTGTTGGTGTGAAGGTAAAACGCCTGCTTACATTCTTGGCCTCCTCCTGCTTTGGCTGATTACGGTTTTAATGGCCGCACTCAGTTGCATATCAAACAGTAAATATCACAGTTGAGTATTTAACAAGGAATGTGATCGTTTCTTTCTTGTAAGTCCCAAATGTCAACTACAATGGTTGCCCAGCCTTTTAACCAAACAGGGTGGACCAAAACAACGGAGGAGGGGAAAGTCGGGTAGGATATGTAAAATGAATAGCATTTATGACTAAACATTTAAAAATAAATCCGGTACCATTTAAAGGAAGAAAAGGAAGCAAACAAATCTATAGAATGTCAAGCATGAAATAATGGCAAAAGATTTCGATCTACACTAATATGGTCACGGATTAACAGAACTTTGTCTTCTATTCATTTAATGCCAATTTTTCCTTGCCCACAGATCGGACGTTTTTTGTTGTTGATATTTTGCAAACTCTAATTTTCATGGTACAGCAGGTCAACTGTCTCCAAATTCAACTCTGTACAGTCTTATCTAATCCCTTGCTTCCAAGTTTTTCTTGACTGGTCAATCTTTCTGCGACTCAAGATATCCATGCTTCTGCAAAAGTTTATCCAAGAGGATGAATTTTACACATGGCCATACCAGATTTGCTGTGAGGATAACTTCTATGATGAGCAAATGTAATGTTTTCAACAAATCCTTTGATCGAATGTGTTAGGTTTGGTCAGATTTCACATTGCAAAACTATCTGCTGACGTTGCTCCAGTTCTTTTCAAACTCTTCAACAAATGCCTTACTGAATCTTGTTTTTCTGACTACTGGAAAATTGCTTCCGTTGTACCAGTTTTCAAGAATTCTGGCAAAAGAATTGACCCACTGAATTATCGCCCCATTAGCCTCCTCCCTCTCTTTGCTGAAATCTGTCAGTCCTTAATTAATCAACCACTAGTTCGCCACCTTGTAGATACTAAACTTCTTTTAGACCAACAGTATGGATTTAGGCAAACCCGTTCTACTACAGATATCCTAATTGTAATTATTGAATGTATATACTATGCACTGGATAAGACAGGGTTTAACATGATAGTCTTCTAATGAAAATTAAATCATATGGGATGACTGGACGCATACTTAACATAATCAAATCTTTCTTAGATAAGAGGAAAATCCATGTTGTCATACATCTGAACAGCATGATATTAATGTGGGTGTGCTACAAAGGTCGATACTTAGACCTTTATTATTCTTGATAATCATAAATGACCTCCCTATAAAATCGTCTCTGAGATGGGTATATTTGCTGATGATACTACACTCTATAACAGACCCGAAGGGAAAATGAATGAGTACATATCTAAGGAAATGGTTAAAACTCCAGAGGAAGACCTCCAGTCTATAGTGAAATGGTGCTGAAACTGGATGGTAGCATTCAATGCTGCCAAGACTAAGCTTAATTCCTTTAATAATTACAAGAAACCTTCTCAGCCACTGATTTCCATGGCTAAAAATACACTGCCTGAAAGTACTCCTCTCGAGCTCCTAGGCTTAACATTCAAAAGCAACATGAATTGGAACAAATACATTGAGCTAATTGCCACGGCTGCTGCTGCGAAAAAGGTGGGCTCTTTCTACCATGCTAAATGGTTACTCGTACCTGAGAGTATTGTGTATCTACAAGGACACTATTCGCCCAGGCATGGAGTATTGTTGCCACGTCTGGGCTGGTGCATCAGCCACTAGTCTGTCGCTGCTAGATAGGGTTCAAAAAAGAGTTGCCAACCTAATAGGTCCCACACTGTTAACCAAACCCCAACCTCTGTCCCATCGCTGAAATGTGACATCTCTGTGCCTGTTTTACAAGTACTTTAATGGAAAGTGTTTGGACAAACTCAAAGCACTGGTTCCTCCTTGTAAATGCCCTTGACAAACCCTACAAGCAACAAAATCCCACCCCTACGCTGGAGATCCTTAGATGCTGGAAAGCCTTCTACTCAAATAGCTCCTCCCCTCGAACTGCTTTGAATTCCCTCCTGGACCCCTGCTTCCCTGACTTTACTGACATGTAGAAGTTCAAGTGTAATGTTAACAAACGTCTCGCTGTCTAACTCCCTACATAGTGTCCCTGCAAATTTGGTCCTAAATAGTAGCCTCTTACGACTTAGTGGCACTGTGCCTTGTTTGGAGTGAAAAAAAAAAACAGATGAGAAAAAAATCTAATCACAGATTTGTCATTGCAGTTTGGCAAAAGAGGACTACTTATCACTATATTCTGATGATGGTTGAACACAATTTTGTAATGTAGAGTTCAATGGAAACATTGAAAGAAATAAGACTTTAAAACAAAGTGTAGCAGAAGTAGCAATAACTAAAATGAGGGGAAAAAGAGCTTACCTCGGGTACGTCTGTTGTGTCACCAGTTGTCAAAGTTTTGTTTGTTTTATGGCATATCAACTTCGGAGAAGTACCAGACAGAGACGACTGCCCCCCTACCCCATTTGTGATCATGAGATCAGGGGGGAGTGTAGCAGAAGTAGCAATAACTAAAATGAGGGGAAAAAGAGCTTACCTCGGGTACGTCTGTTGTGTCACCGGTTGGGGGGAAAAAGAGAATTCCAAGATGGCGTCCGGGGGTTTTTATTAGCATTTACCCCATGCACCTCTCGGAAAATCACATTTCTTTCTCATGTGATTATGCAAATGGATAATTCCCGGCCACTATAAAAGCAGGAAGCTAGAGACGAGTCGGCAGTGTCCTGCAAACTGTGTGTGTGGGTGTTTCTGGCGATTGGAGTGTGTCTTCTTTTACCACGGTTATCACGGACAGGAATTCCCTCTCTTCTGGAGGTGGGCGATATTGACTATTTTGAAGTTGTACTGTTGCTGACAGAACATTTATTTATTTTTTTTTTTGCCTACTACATTTTTGTTTCAAGCTATTTCGGCCCGAATATGGCGAAGGTGCGGATAAGCAGTGATATTATCAAGCCGTTCTCTGGCGAGGGAGACATTGTAGCGTGGCTGAAAAAAGTGAGACTTGTCGCACAACTTCAGCAGGTGGATGACGTAGCGAGTCTGCTACCTTTATACCTGGAAGGCGATGCGCTGGCCCTCTACATGGAAATGGAGGAGGACGATCAAAAGAAAATAGACCAGATTGAGGCTCGATTAAAGGAGGCATTTACTGATGACGCGTTTGCAGCATATAGAAAAATAACTATGGTTAGATGGGCTGGTGAACGTGTGGATGTGTACGCCAACAAAATCAGGCAGTTGGTTGGATTGGCCGGATTCACAGGAGAAAGCTCAGAGAGACTCACAAAATTAATTTTTGTCACTGGATTCCCTGACACCATCTCAATTGCTCTTCAACAGGTGCCGAACATCAAAGCTCTGACCATGGGGGAGCTAATGTCGAGAGCGAGAATTTTGACGACGACTGGCGAACAAAATCAGGATGTGGTTGCGGCCACACGCTCACCCAACAACAGGGCCCAGAATAATCCTGTTAACGTGACCTGTTTCAAATGCAATGTTAAAGGCCACCTTGCAAGGGACTGTCGAAAACATGGAACACGGTGTTACCGTTGCGGTGAGAGTGGACACTGGGCTCGGAACTGCTCGGGAAACGAGCAAGGGGAGGACGCATAAGCGCCAGTCTCCTTCCCAACCAAGATGTGAACACGACGCTCCCGGTGATAAGCATCCATGTTGACGGGACGCGATGTTTGGCGCTTATTGATACAGGATGCTCCAGGACAATTTTACATGCAGACCGGTGCCGGTCTTGGAGAAAAACAAACGTAAATGTCAACACAATTGGTGGAATGTCCCATGCGTGCTGCGGTGTTGGAACGGTCTCTGTATCCACTGATGAAGGTGTGTCTGCCAGAGTCGATGTGTTGGTGGTGCATGGCAAGCCACTGGGATTTGACTTGCTTCTAGGGATCGACGCCATAAAAGCTCTAGGAGGTGTCGTTGTCAAGCCTACAGGATCAGTGAGGCTGGGCGCCAGGAAAAGTATTAAATGCGCAGCCATTTCTATCGATGAACCAGATTTCACTGCTACCTTTGACCATCAAAACCGAACGTGGACCGCATCATGGAAATGGTCTGTGGACCACCCCCCTGAAAGGCTGCATAATCGAGTGTCAGAGTACCCAGTGCCAGCAGAAATTCGTGAAGAATACACGCAGGAGCTCCACACCTGGATAGATAATGGTTGGCTCGTGCCATACCCAGAGGATAAATTGGGACCCCCCAAAGGTCTAATTCCCCTGATGGCTGTGATACAGCAGAACAAAGCCAAAGTGCGCCCGGTAATGGACTACCGGGAGCTAAATCATTACGTAGACGCATTTACGGCCAACGCAGATGTTTGTGCGGCTAAGCTGCGTGAGTGGAGACAAAAAGGTGCTAACGTGTCTCTACTGGACCTCAGAAGAGCATACCTACAAGTCCGGGTCCATGAGACACTGTGGCCATACCAGACTGTGGAAATCGATGGGAAAAAATACTGTCTGACCCGTCTGGGGTTTGGTTTGAATGTGGCTCCCTTGATAATGAGAGCAATTGCCAGCGAAGTACTATCTCAGGAAGAAGTTATAAGCCGCGCAGCATCTGCTTACATTGATGACATTTTTGTCAATGAAGACGTGGTGCCCGCGACCCGTGTGAGAGAACACCTCGCGCAGTTCGGGTTGGAGTGCAAGAACCCGGAGCAGTTGAAGGACGGTGCACGGGTGCTGGGATTGGCAGTCAGGATGGAACGCAATGAACTGCGGTGGAAGCAAGGAAATGCAATTCCGGAGGCTCCCAGTATTGTTACGCGACGAACAATCTTTTCCCTGTGTGGTCGACTTGTCAGGCACTTTCCGGTGTGCGGTTTGCTTCGTGTGGCTTGCGGAATACTCAGAAGGAGAGTAAGTTCGGTAACGAAGGGCTGGGATGATGAAGCAAGGGACGCCGTACTACATCGTATGATGTTCGAAACCTTAAAATATGCACAGCAGAACAATCCGGCACAGGGAAATTGGTGTGTGGACGGCAAAGAGCTGAATGTATGGGTCGATGCTAGCTCCCTAGCAATTGGGGCAGCCTTGGAGATGTGTGAAACTGTGCTGGAAGATGCATGTTGGCTGCGACCTGAAGATGACTCTCAACATATCAACTTGGCTGAACTGAATGCCGTATTGAAAGGCATCAATTTGGCTCTCCAGTGGCAGAGCAAGGTGCTACACATAAAGACAGATTCTGTTTGCGTATACCATTGGGTCTCGGACACGCTAACTGGAAAGGCGCGAGTACGCACCAAAGCAGCAAGCGAGATGCTTATTAGGAGGCGATTAAGCACTCTTAAGGAGCTCGTGAAAGAGTACGGGCTGACAGTGGATGTGACGCTGGTTCCATCAGCACGAAACATTGCTGACCGACTGACACGAGTGCCACAGCGGTGGTTTGAGGCAATGAAAAAGAAAAACGGTCTTGACCCAGTGATAGGCGCGGTCCACACAGACGAGCTGGATGAGAGTCAAATCGTGGCTATTCACAAAGATAGTGGACATCCGGGGGTGCGACGCACTACCTACTTTGTCAGGAGAAGATGTCCAACCACGACAAAAGCAACTGTCAGAACGGTCATACAGAAATGCGAGGAATGTCAGTCCATTGACCCAACGCCAGTCAGGTGGGAAAAGGGAAAGCTGGAAGTTAACGAGAATTGGCAGAGAATTGGAATGGATATCACGCATTATGGCACCTTCCATTTTTTAACTTTAACAGACTGTGGTCCATCGCGTTTTTCCATTTGGAGGAAATTGGCAAGGCAGGACTTGGCAAGCGTGATTCATCAGTTGGAGGCAGTGTTCCTCGAGCGTGGCGCGCCGCATGAACTCCTTTTAGACAATGACACAGCTTTCTGCAGCAATATGTTCCAAGCATTTGCATGTAAATGGGGAGTTCACTTGCGATTCCGTTGTGCATACGCTCCAGCCGGGAATGGCATAGCAGAGCGATGTCATCGTACAGTGAAACGAATAGCGGCTAGAATGTGTTGTCCCATACAGGAGGCTGTCTACTGGTATAACATCACACCAAGAGACGACACATCTCCCTCCACTGCGATTGCCAACAGGATTTATCAATACGAAGTTCGATTAAAGGAGACCAATCTCGCAACTCCAGGTCCCAAGAACAGCTTTTACCAGGTTGGAGATCGCGTATGGGTCAGAAGACCGCAAAATCGATGTACCACGAGGTTCGGCAAGGGTGAGGTGACCAAGATGATCAGCCCTCAGTCGATTTTGGTGGACGGTGTGCCTCGTCACGTGAATGATTTGCGCCCTCGCCATTATGTTGTTACATCGGAGGAAGAGGGAGACTCAGACAGTATGATGTCTTCTGAAAAGACAGAGAGTATGATGCAGGACGACGAAGAGGATTTTGAACCATATAATGTACATACTGAAGAAGCGGAGGAAGGACCACCCGTCTTGCCTCTACGAAGGAGTACCCGACAGAAACGAATACTGCCCCCCTGCCCTGATTGTGAAACACCGCCTATGGAGCAGACTGGTGGCAATAATGGCGATGAGGAGGATGGCAGGGAGGAAGTGCTGCCTCCGGTTCTTCGGAGAAGTACCAGACAGAGACGACTGCCCCCCTGCCCCATTTGTGATCATGAGATCAGGGGGGAGTGTAGCAGAAGTAGCAATAACTAAAATGAGGGGAAAAAGAGCTTACCTCGGGTACGTCTGTTGTGTCACCGGTTGGGGGGAAAAAGAGAATTCCAAGATGGCATCCGGGGGTTTTTATTAGCATTTACCCCATGCACCTCTCGGAAAATCACATTTCTTTCTCATGTGATTATGCAAATGGATAATTCCCGGCCACTATAAAAGCAGGAGGCTAGAGACGAGTCGGCAGTGTCCTGCAAACTGTGTGTGTGGGTGTTTCTGGCGATTGGAGTGTGTCTTCTTTTACCACGGTTATCACGGACAGGAATTCCCTCTCTTCTGGAGGTGGGCGATATTGACTATTTTGAAGTTGTACTGTTGCTGACAGAACATTTATTTATTTATTTTTTTTGCCTACTACATTTTTGTTTCACAAAGTTTTGTTTGTTTTATGGCATATCAACTTTCTTGGTATTATTCAATGTTGAAATACACAATGCCTATTCATTCTAGACGGCTCATCAAGCACAAGTTGCTAGTTTTTTAGTTTTTTTTTTTTTTTTTATACATTTCCCAATGCATGAATGCAACAAATCTGACTGGATTTTAATTTGACTTAGTCGATTGCATAATCTGCAAGGCTAATACACCATCTCTCACACACACACACACACACACACACACACACACACACACACACACACACATGCAGGCACGTATATATTTAATAATAGATAAAATACTTATCATGGACCCATGTTTCACCATCACTATGGCTCATCAGTATGATTAACTATAATCCAACCCTCCAAGGCCCGTGGGAGTTAATTAATACCAATAATAAACTTATCGCTAAAGAAATAACAACAAAAATATTACAACATACATATATAAACGATTTTCACAGCATAAAGCATTACCCTTAATTATTCAAATTGAGTTCATTTAGTAACTAGTAATGTAAACGAATAAAAAACAAACACTTTTATGGTGAGTATGATAGTGTATGGTTAAGATTTTTAACTACCATACAAACAGCCAGTTTTGAATCTCAGCTTATCTAGCCACACTGGGCAACCAGGAAACGTCAAAACAACGGTATGTAGGTGACATATGCATAATATATGTTTAGTATAAATTTTTATTGGCTGCATACTTGCATACATGTCTAAGCTACAGCTTTATTAGGTTAAGCTTCACCCTAACAACATAGCCTGAAGAAGCTTAGCCTAATAATAGCCGAAATATTTATACTAAATAATACACAGTTTGGTTTATGTCTTATATATTTATATAATATATTTGGTTCGAGGTAGTATTGTACTCTGGAAGTTCACACTTGGCAATGCTTGGTCTACTTGTTTTCTTCCTCTGGATGATGATGATGATGATGTATATAACCTTCCACCTGATTCTTTTCATGAAAGAGTTTATAGTTTGAATCATGTTCATTGCGTATGATTTGAGATTTGGAATTGCTATGCTTTTAAATGAGAATGTGATTTCTTCCTTTGTAAACGTTTTAAAGGATTTGTAACTGTAATCAGCTCAACTTGAGAAGCAGTAATATGTTGTTTTATATATGCTCTGTTGTTATATTTAGCGTACACAAAGAGTGGAATATAATTGAAAAAACATATTTTACCAAAACAACATATATATATATATATATGCGTATGGGCATGGTCCAACGGCTAAGGAATGAGGGTGGAGAGTTGTATGTTTTGGTTTCGATTCTAGCTGATGGCACTCAAGTCATATATATATAATTTTAATTTTAATTTCCGTACTCTATATTAGGTTCAATAAATTAATCAATAGTGAATTGTCTCTATAATAATAAATATGAAATCTGCAGGAACTGAAATATCAAATTTAAGCATATCTTACGGCTGGGCAAAAGTAGGCGTCTTGCTAGTATATATATATATATATATATATATATATATATATATATATATATATATATATAGTAGGACAACAAGAGTATGAAATGAAGACACAAAACTATATATTGGTAGATATAGAATGGATCATTTATTTAATAATGGAATACAGGCAAAATTTGGGGGATATAAGGGACGAAAGAGATTAAGAGGAATATTCCTCTTAATCTCTTTTGTCCCTAATGAACCTTACGCTAGATGCCGAATTTTCCCCATGCTAGCTAGCACCTTCCCTACTCTTCTGATGAGAAGCATTAGGCTTCGAAATGCCCTAGCATAAAGAGTCCCTTATATCCCCCAAATTTTGCCTGTATTCCATTATTAAATAAATGATCCATTCTATATCTACCAATATATAGTTTTGTGTCTTCATTTCATACTCTTGTTGTCCTACTATATGAACTCCAATAATTATTGTTGAGCTTGACATTATCCGGATAAGTCTCCTTTGTGGAATTGAACTTTCTTTTTTCCTTTTAAATTAAGCTATATATATATATATATATATATATATATATAATTTGTAGTCATCGACATAGTCCTGTTTCATTGTATCACAACTCATGAGTGCCGCTAGTCTAGCACCTCTCCCAAGCCGAGGATTAAACTTAGAACCATCGTGTTGACAATCAGCAGTTATATATATATATATATATATATATAACTAATAGAGATTTGGCAGCTGTCTAAATCTGAAAATATGCTATTACTATCTTTAAATGGTCATTTCAGTTTACTACACTATTTTAGGCTAATACACTTTCAGTGCTCAATTCAATATGTAGAATATCTGATCAAACTTCTTGATGTTTTGGATGTATTCACAAAGATTTTTTTTTTAATTTGGTTGTTGAAGCAGATTATTTAGAATTGGATAGCAATGAAGTAAATATTTACTTAACGTTTCACAGTAAATAGAAAAGTTGTCATAAATTATCATAAATGTTGATTTGACCAATTATATTTGCTTTTTGTGTGTATGTGTGTGGAGGGGAGATCAGGGACACTGAGGATCACGTTTTGATTTCATTATTAGTTGTTTATGATCCTTTTTAAAAGTCAGCTCAGCTTAAATGCACACGGTTCAAAAACAAATTAGATCAGTTACGTAGAATTTCTGTAAAAAAAATTATGAATGAAAGGGTTTATAGATAAAGTTCTATATTTTTACTTTAAAAAATGTAATAGCAGATAAATTAATCTATCCATAAATTTTACTACTTAATCAAAATAAATGATATTTAAACATATAATATTACTAAAAAGTTGAATTGATGAATTTTCGATCAAAAAATATTTATTTACATGAGGTTGAAGCATTGTGCGTCGTGTGAAAGGAATGTGTTTAAAAGCTATGACAAAGCTTCTGGGTCTGACCTTTACTCCTGATCTGAGATGGAACATGTACATCAAATCCATTACCAAGGCTGCTGAAAAAATGGTAGGATCCTTCTACCGCTCCAGTAGATATCTCACTGCTAATACAATTCTCTACCTGCATAAGAGCCAAGTACGTCCAAAGGTGGAGTACTGTTGCCACATCTGGGAAAGAGCTGCTAGAAGCAGCTTCTCCTGCCTAGACTTCGTAGCCTAGTGGGGGATGCCCTTTTCTCTTCCCTGCAGACTTTTTCCCATAGAAGAGACGTTGCGAGCCTGTCTCTGCTTTATTGCTATTTTCATGGCAAGTGCTCGTCTGAGTTCCAATCTATGGTTACCCCCGTGGCCTTACTTTCACGAAAAATACTCATCTAGCTGAAACTACTATCAATAATTTCCTCCCACCCTTTATCTGTGCCTAAAGCTAAATGTAGATTCTATGAACAAAGCTTCTTTCTTAGAACTGCACGCCTATGGAACTCTTTTCCGTTTTCATGCTTTCCTGCTTTTCCGTTTTGGGTTTGTATTACTGTACACATAGATTCGAAAAAGTTGTCAAAAAACAAATATATAACAAATAAATGTTATCAAAGGCAAGATAAGTTACTTTTCTACCTAACTGGATATATTTTTTGTGTTTTTATTCAATGTGACATGTTTATTCAGCTCGAAAAACATACAGTGTTTACCGATGTATTGGAAAATTCAAGATGGCGTCTCACACCCTCTTTAACACCGTAAGTTTGGGAAAAGGTGTTATAAATAAAAAACTATACAAAATATTATTAAAAACCCGCCGAATATATGTCAACCTATTTCACGGTAACATATATTGAGCGGGTTTTTAACAGTATTTTAACCGGTTTTTTATTTATTACACCTTTTTCCAAACTTGCCGTGTTAAAGAGAGAATTGGCCGCCATCTTGAATTTTCCAATACATCGGTAAACACTGTATACTTTTCGAGCTGAATAAACATGTTAAATTGAATAAAAACACGAAAATTATATCCAGTTTGGTAGAAAAGTAACTTATCTTGCCTTTGATAACATTTATTTGTTATATATTTGTTTTTTGACAACTTTTTCGAATCTATGTGTACAGTAATACAAACCCTCCGTTTTCCTGCTTTCCAACTGATTACAATATGGTCGTCTTCAAGTCCAACATGAACAAATTCTTGATGAACCATCCCCTTAAGTAATCCAATTTACCAAATTTCCACTACTAACGATTACTACATTTCCCTATTGACTACTCTGCACTTATTAACTCTTATCCTCGAGTGGCCTCCGGGCCTTGATAAGTGGTGACTTCTTCGTAAAAAAAAAAAAAAAAATGTAATTTGTGGCAAACATCATAGACACAAGTTAATGTAAAAAAAAAAAAAAAAAAAAAATGGCAATATTGAAGAAATTTTCAATTATGTTTATTTAACAACATTGGCAAAGAGATATATTCTCAAAAATTTGGAAAATTCACAACACGTATCATCTTGTACAAGACATTATGTTGGTGAATAAATATAGTATAAGTATATATAACTAGCAGTTCAGCCCGGCTTTGCTCGGGACCTATGTACTGTTCATAACTTGCCCTATGTGTGAATACATGGTATGTAAGATTTCAAATATTCAAACCAAAATTTGTCTGAGTAATTTCGTAGAGACCGCAGAGGTCAATATTTTTAACTTTGACCACAGTTTTGACCTCTTAACATTTATCATTTTGGTCTCAAATCAAAATACAAAGTTTTACCCATGTTCAAGTTACCTACATCTAAAATTTCAAGTCTTTAGACCAAAAATTGGCAGAGGAATTTGGTAGAATCTGCAAAGGTCAACTCTTTCAACTTTGACAGCCAAATTTTCGCCCCAAAACTGATTAAAATGCCTAATGCATGTCTGAATACCCGTTATGTATAAATTTCAAATGTTTAGACCCAAAATTGGCTGAGTAGTTTGCTAGATACTGCAAATGTCAAATCTTTTGAACTTTGATCCCTTAGCAGCTCAAATTTTTTACCCAAACCGATTAAAAAGCTTGCCCTATCTCTGAATACCCTTTATGTAAAATTTCAAACATTTAGACCAGAAATTGGCTGAGTAGTTTGGTAGAGACCACAGCGGTCAAATTTTTTAAAACTTTGACCCCCTTAACATTTATTTTTTTGGGCTCAAATCAAATTAAAAAATTTGATCTATGTCCAAGTAACCTACATTTAAAATTGCAAGTCTTTAGCCCCAAAATTAGGGGAGGAGTTTGGTATAGTTTTCAAAGGTCAAATCGTTGACTTTGACCCCTTGACAGCGAAATTTCTGGCCGAAAACCAATTGAAAAAGTTTTCCCAAATCTCGAGTCTGTAGACCTAAAATTGACAGTTATTTGGTAGGGAAATGTACACACACATTTTCACTTTTATATATATATATAGATTATATATATTATAATTATTGAAATTTATTTCAATATTGTCATTATTCTTTTACTACATTGACTCGTATCCACTGCGTTCCTCCACAAATTACATTGTCGTTGCTCTCAAACACACTCCTTTCATTTATTTAGACTGTTTTTCTCATTTTGGTTGGGAGGTAGCTGTAGTGAAGTGGATACTGACCTGAGTATACCAATTTCGAATCCTATTAATTTCATAACAATACTTTCATTTAAGAATGTTGGCAACCTGTATGTGTTTTCTTCTCTAATTTAAGAAAGAGCTGGAAAAACAAATGTCAACAACAAAATCAAGCCAGTCAAAAAAATTGCGCAGATTTATTATCTTGGTTATTGTCATTTTTACATTTTCAACATTTATTTCAGTATTCTCAGTCCTTGTTCAGGTGCTTATTGTTGTTGTTGATAACCTTTCTGGAGATTTCACTGTTTTCTTTCTTTTCTGGATGATAAAACACAAATATGAAGAAATAAATCAGATGAAAACGCTTTTGTATAGATCAACAAATATAATTCTTTATTATATAATTACAACTCAAAAATAATTACATTGTAATGAGGATGTAATTAATTGCAGTCGCTGAGCGAAACGTTCATTGAACTTTGTTTCCCAATGTTGGCTGACCAAATGCAAGAGACATAACTCTGCTTTCCAAAATGCTGTTTTGATCAAGCAAGATAACAAAGGGTAAAGAGTTACTTCCCTTTCGAATATAAAATAATAAATTATTATTTTTAAGTGATATGTAGCTACCTGACACAAACAAAACCTTTTAATCTGTTGGGGTTTATTGTTCTCAATTCACACTTTCTTTTTTTTTTTTTTTTAAGTTTTTTCAGTGGAATTGAACTTACAATATAGGTAGAATTAACATCTGTCCATGAGTACATGACTAAATAAATAAAAACACCTGAAGAACTGAAAGTAAGGACGGACAATGAAAGTGAAAACAAACAAAAAAAAAAATGAATACCACTGAAAAATATCCCTTAAAAATTAAAGAATTATCGGAAATCAGTATTCATTAATTAACTGGCTTTGCAAAACCAAGCTCTAAAATAATAAACATTTCATAAGGTTCTCATAAACATAAGACACAAATATTTATTTGTATAATTAGTAACATTTCGTTATTTTAATACAAATTTATTTGTTTTTAATAAAACCCATAAAGAAATGAAAAGAAAGAATACAATTTGCCTGAACGATTATGTGTGTGTATGTGTGTGTGTGAGAGAGAAAACAGCCACCTTCTTCCTTCTGTATGAAATCTTTCTTACTTGACAGCTTATTTAAATTAATTTAAATTACATTCCTTAAAAATTCAAAGAAAAGCTTTCGTAATTTATCCTTCCTTTATAAAATTACCTTGATTAATTCTTGTTAATATAAACAAAGCAATTGCATATATATAGAAAAAATAAGATAATAAAATGCCAAATGAATAACACCAATTATTAATCTATATAATTATAAAACTCAAATGGCCTTGTAATGGGTGTTGTAACTCAACATCCAGTTTACGACTTCTGGTTGCGCATGCGTACATAAACAAATAATCAATGCGACAATAAAACATTGTTTTACTGTGTACGTTTTCAGCGTCCCAATTGTTTTTTTGTGTTTAAATTATCCAAATAAACAATTGTTAAAACTTTCTGCATTTTTTTACATCATTTATTTCTGTATTATGCTTAAGTTTAATGCAATTTTCTTACAAATAAATCTACTTTAACCCATTGACAACCATAAGAGCATTTTACAACAGCGATTTAACCACCGCCTTCCCATTTTTTAATTGTTTCTCCATTTTTTAATACACCTTTCTTACAAAACATTCATACATTTTTTTCTCCACTACCAACATAAATAAATAACCCTGAAAATGTTTTTTTTTAATTTGCGTTACAAATAAATAATCAACGCGACAATAAAACCTATTGTTTTACTGTGTACGTTTTCAGTGTCCCAATTGTTATTTTTTCGCATTTAAATTAAAATATATCAAAATTTGAATTTAATTTTAAGTATTTTGGTATCTGTTCAGTGCACATTTACCTATAAGTATGGCAAACGACTTATGATTCAATGGCTGTAAGTTTATTTTTTTAAATAAACGATTATAAACAGAACAACTCATAGAAATCTATCTATATTCTTTTCTCATTTGAATATACTTTCAGAGAAATGTTTCTGTTATGTCACAAAATCTATTTTCTTTACGTTATGGCGGTTATGGAATGTAATTCTTGTTGGGTAGATCACCATTTCGGCGGGTCCCCCTTTTGGGGAGTCGTCGAAATTAATAAGACGGGGGTGTAGTAATGATCTAGAAACCGACCTGCGAATAATAATCAAGAAACAAAGGCATTTCAAAACGAAACGGTTTTATATACATTTCAGTGTACAAGTGGTATTGGCTTATAGAAAGTTTGTGATTTTCATTTTTGTCCCCTGACTCTGGAACCACTCGCTTCTCCGTCTTTCTGCTTCCAACACTTTTGTATCTCTGTCTTTCCCAGGGAAACTGGTCAGTCATGTGTTGATGCTTCTATCATTCCCGCATGTCTGAGACAGATTTCTTCTTTGTATTTCCCTCCAAGACAGTCCTCTATTCCTATTGGCTGAAACCTCTGGTGACGTTTAGAGAATAAAGGAAGGGAAAAGTAGAAGAGTAGGAAGAAAGAGAGAAATAAGGGAAGCATACCGTAGCAGCATTATAGTAGTAGTTCACTACAACGTCACAAGTATCACGCTCATACATTAATTCCATAGCTAATATAACATACTGACCCAACGGGTCACGAGTAGTCTAGTTTATTATAAACTGTTAAAAAAAATAGTTATTCAAATTAGGAATTCTAATGACTCTCTTTGATTACCCTTACAGTAGCAGTCGTATAGCGTAATGATGAGAAGCCTTGACTGTCATTTGGGCGGTCGGGTTTCGATCCTGGCTTGAGGCAGTTATATATATATATATATATATATATATATAAATAGTATTTCAAATGCCATATTGTATCATTGATTGAAATAACTCACTTTGATGTTAATACAGGAATGATAAATGAAAAGAATTTCCACTTTTATTCATTTAGATAAATGAATGTGAATATAAAGTATTTATTTTATAAAAGTAAATACAAACAAAAAAGATTTTTTTTTGGGTCACTTAAATTACTTTACTCCCCTTTCTTATTTCAAGAACGAAATACATTGTAAAGGTGCTCACCGAGTTTTAACTATGGGTATACAAAGAGATAACACCTTGAAGATGCAAATAAATAAAAACAACATTTTCTTTATGCAGTTTTCAACCCAAAAATTATGCTTAAATATTGGAAATTTAAATGTCTTGATAGCTTTATGAAAACCTTTCTTCATGAATTCTAAAGGGAGGTAATTTAAATACTAGCTATGTTAAAATATCTTTTTGTTTCATTTGCACTTTCAGGATAATATCTCTTTGTAAAAGGGGTCACCGAGTTTAATTATGGATATAAGACTTATTTCATCCTTGAAATGAAGTTACATTAAAAAAGCTTAATTAAATGTTGTTTTTTTTTTAAATAAAATAAATACCATTACATTCATTATTCCAAAGCATTGTGCAAATATGTCATAATGAATATAGGGAGAGAGAAAAAAATCAGGATATGATGAAATAATCAGATTACATGCAATTTAAATAAGAGACAGATTGTTTTAAGATGTAAAGTGTTTTGTTTGTTTTTTATTAATAAAAAGACACGCAGAATAAGTTTCAAATTAACAAGTTTATTTTTGAAAAATAAAAATTTTCTATCAACATAAAACAAATTCGAGAGTTTTGTTTTGTTAAGTTCATGTTCAGCAAATAGTATGATGAATTTCAGATGATTATAAATATATATAGTAAACAAAGGAAAGCAGCTTCTCTTGAGAAATTATTAAACTTTAATAGCATCCACCAAAAAAAACAAACAAATGAAACATTGATATTGAGGAAGTGCTAATAGAATATTTTTTAACAATTACATTCTTATAATATTTCAGAAACATGAAAGTGCATTAATGAAGACAAGATTTGAAAGAAAACAATTGAACTTAAAACTCTTCCTCCCCAAAATTGTCTACCTTCCTGCCTGAACTTTTGTAGGCGAAGTAACTCTGAAGTCTGTGCTGTCTAATTGATAAGAGAGCCAGATTGTTAATACCAGATGAGTTACTTCCCTTGAATGATTATACAGGAAGTGGGGACTATTTAAGGCAGGCATGCTGACTACTCAAAATAAGAGAAGTGTACCAGTGAATGTCTTTGAAAAATAAAGGAAATATTAATGATGTTAATGTGTCATCATAAATCAAATAGGCAATCATTTTGAAAGACTCAAATCATTGTCCACCCCTCGGTTTATTTTTCACAGAAGGAGCATTTTATATGTTGATATGAATAATTTAAAATATAGTTCCTATTAGATGTTAATGAACATCTGTACAAGAGAGACTATCAATCTGTCCGCCTGTCACACTGAAATATTTGAAATAACACTTTCATGGTGAGTGTGCAATTTGGGCACACATTTGAATATTTTGGGGATTTTTTTTTCTTTTTTTAAATAGTCTTTAGCATTTCAGAATTGATCAAAGAACATAATGTAAGAATGATGTCTCATCTGATAAAGAAGTTGATGCCTTAAGATAATTCTTTTTTAAATATTTACAACAAAGAAATACGGTTGATCTTCCTTTCTGTGACCAAAATTTATTTAACAAAATAAATAAATAAATAATCTGCACTCTTATGCAATTTATTTGAACATCCATTTTGGGTGCTGTGTTTGTAAACTGTTGGTATTTTCCTCTTATTCAATTTATATAAGTAAAGCATTCTAATTCAATATGGATTCAAAAATAGTTATTTTCTTTTTGTTTTAATTCTTTATGGACGATAGCAAAAATTTGAAGTCTTGAGTATACAAAAGTGTATGAAATACTGATCATGAAATAAAAAAAAAGTAAAAAAAGAAAAACACCGGCTTAACAATAAATTGTAATTTGTATTACAAATTAAAAAGTGATAGTTTTATTTTTGTGAATTACAATCATGATTGATGACAACTTTAAGCATAAGCTTTAGAATATATATATATATATATATATATATATATATATATATATATATATATAGCATAATCACAGTGACACACTGGTCCCTGTTAGATCACCAAAGTTTAGTGGCCTTGAATCTGGTCAGCACTAAAATAGGTGAATATTTGGAAATATCAGGTGCTGTATGTGCTTTCTGCTTATCTTGCAATGTTTCCCGTCGTCCCCTGGAGTTATCCTTGCCACTGGAATCAAGCAGTGTTGACTCAAGAGAAGAATGGTTTGGGATTGTGTAACCCTTGCTTCACAATTACATGCATAGGTACCCATAGTCTATCAAGACTGAATGGATTTCCTCTGAAGGGTGATCACACTCAAAACCGAGTAGATAGCCGCAGTTATATATATATATATATATATATAAGGGACTTTGTCTTTCTGTCTTTGTGAGGGACGGTCTTTACCAAACTACTCTGCCAATTTTTAGCCTACAGACTTGAAACTTGATATATAGGGGATTTGGACCTGTGGAACAAATTTGATGTGGTTTTTAGCTGGTTAAAGTAGCTGCTGAGGGGTCAAAATTAAAAAAAAAAATTGGAACTTGGCAAACATAAGTAAACTAATCAGGTTATTTCTACGCTTATGTAAATATACATTTTTATCTAGCAACATTATTTTAAGTTTCTTTTATATGCATATGAACTTAAACCAGACTAATGAATAAGGCTAAAGAGCTACATGGTTTGGTTTCGATTCTAGCTGATGGCACTACTATATATATAGTATAATATAATAATCAATAAAGTCTTGGCTCTATAATAAATACAAAATCTGCATAAATTAAAATATAGCATATTTTATGACAGAGCAATGCCAGAATACTTTTTATAATATTTAGGTAGATTAACTATTAATAAGAAAATAATCTAATTTAAGTTGATCTTTAAAAAGTATTTTTAACCTCCCTCCCTCCCTAGGACGGCAAGTGGATTGGCAGTTTATTCTGTTTTACGGCATATCAAACTTTTTACCATTCAATTCATGCCCCAAACACTATACTTATTGTAACGGATTCATTAAACAAAATATGCTGTTTTAGTTGTACTATTCCCAATGGTAATCGAATGTAATAGAATATGACTGAATTTGAACCCAATACTATAGTCAGCTCCAGTATCCATTTCACCACTCATGACCCCCCCCCCTCTTCCTCACAGCAAGAAGAACAGAACCATTATTTTAACATGTGTTTTGTGGCATTCTTAGAATATTCTCTACGATTAGGCATAGGAGATTCTTTATTTCCATTGCCATAAATGTTGACCCTGCCACCCCTCATCTCCAAATAAAGAGAGTAATCCAATTTGTTTCAATAAAATAATGCATTAAAAAAAGAAATTTATGAAAATAATATATATATTTTTTTTATGTAAATGAGTGAATTTTTTTTTTTAAAGTTTTTGTGCTGCCCCACCTTTTCTTCCAGAAAGCTTTTGATTATTTTAAAGAAAAAATATTCTAGTTAAATATGAAACCAGTAATATTTTTTTTCTTTTAGTGCTTCGATAAAATGACTGATTTACCAGATTTCGAACATTGATCCATTTGTGATTTTTAGTATTATGAGGTAAATGGGAAATGATAATATATATGTAATGACAGCTTACAAGATTTAAGAATTAAACATTTGGATAAGAGTGGGGGCGAGAGAATGCTATATAAATTAAAGATAAAATAAATATAATTCAAATATGGATGTGTAACTGAAATGAAATGAGTGTATTTTTGTTATGTAATTTATTGACTGATTATATGTATCATTTCAGTTACACATCCATATTTGAATTAAAAAAACGACCCTAGTGTATAACTCTGTCCCGTGGGGAGGCATAGTAAATAGGTACATCATATCTTTTTAAATACATTAACGGCTATATGACGTCATAAAAAAACTCACTCTTTCACAAAACTATGCCCCGCCCTTTTTTTGAATTTCCTATGACTTTTTTTGTTTCTGAAACAAAACAAAATAATACATTTCATTGCATCAAAAATATATTTTCAAATATTTGTACTGGTGTTTTGTTTTCTTAATTTCATTCATCCAGAGGAAGTCTTGCAATAAAGATGAAACGTTGATGAACACCTGACTTGGTTTGTTCCTTTTTTATCTCTCTATTAGGTCAGAATACTATTTCCATTATTCTCATCATATATGGGTGTGGCTCAGAGGCAATGGAATGAGGGCGGAGAGTTGTATGTTTTGGTTTCAATTCTAACTGATGGTACCCAAGTCATATATATATATATATATATATATAAGTTTCTATCTCACTCCTATATATTAGGTTCAATATAATAATTGATAGAAAATTGTCTCTATAATAATAAATATGTGATCTACACAAATTAAAATATCATATTTAAGCATATCTTACAACCGGGCAATGCTGGGTGGTCAGCTAGTATTTATTTGCAACTGTACTGTTTTAGCTAACGTTATGACAATTTTATTTTAGAACAATTCATTTTTAAAATGGGTAAAGGCGGAATTATATACCTTAATCACAAATTATCATATTTGCTAATTGGACGATCTAATTTTTTTAAATATATGTGAAAGGTGACAATGTACAGACGAACATGAAATTGCATTGGCATATTGTTATTATTATTATGCAGATTAATGTCTGAATTGATATTGAAATATACCTATGTAATTATAAATATTCATTCATAAGAAATTGCTTAGGCAAAGAAAAAGTATACAGTCATACCTGAAATAAAAATTTTCTTCAGGCATTTTTGTTAAATATTAATATACACATGTTGAATTATCTATCATCCAACTTTTATTCATTTAGAGTTTTAAATAAGAGGTTCCACACCATCTACTAAGCTCCATCTCCTGTCATCACCACACATGTTGCATCCTTGTGTTTGTTTTACAAGTATTTTAATGTAATGTCACTCCCCCAAAGAATTTACTTCCTACTCTAATAGCTTCTTTCTTTCAACAGCTAATCTTTAAAATTCCCTCCTTGCCTCCTGTTTCCCTAACTGTATCAACATGTAGAAGTTTAAATGTAATGCGAACAAACATACTGCTGCACAATTCCCCACTTAGGATGCCCCTGTAAATATGATCCCTAATTAACAGTCAATCCTTATGTATGTTTCAGTAGCACTTGCTTTGTTTGGGGGTAAATGAACGTAAAAAAATATGGTGCTAGTCCAAACATCCTTCACTTAAAAAAAAAAAAGAAGAAAAATATTTATAATGTGACAAAAAGGAAATATCGTACACCAAAAATCATATAAGTTGATTAAGTGGTTGTATTTTTATGAAAAAAAAACATTAAGCAATTGATCGGAATTTGTTGGCATGGCCGTGATGTACAAGGCTGAATTGAAACTATTTTCTGGAGAGCTATTTTAAGGGGAAGTTAACCAGTGATGAATTTAAGGTTTTTCCAAAGACCCCATTCTCCTGCCCATGTTATAATTGGCTTTCTAAAATCTTGCAAAAGTTTGATTTATTTGAAATTATCTGCCTTGTCCTTTAAACTATTTGTAAAATAGCATTGAAAGATTGTGGATCAGCCATAAAATTTGATTTTCTCTTTTTTTTTTTTTTTTTTTTTTTTTAAGATGAAACTGCTTGATCAATTTACATTATTTTTGGTGCACAATATTTTCTTTCCATCACGGGTATGTACCATTTTTTTTTTTATGGGGATGGGGGTAGTTATGAACTTGCACCAAATATATATATATATATATAGAGAGAGAGAGAGAGAGAGGGTATCACACAAGTACTAATACTATTTAATCTGTAGAGAGAGATAAAGCAATGAAAAAATTTTGGATTTTGTCTAAAAAAAAAAAAAAAAAAAATTAAATGGCTTTGCAAACTCACATTTTTCCTAATCCAAACAATCTACCCTAATCGGTCCCATTTTTTTTCTAGTATCACTACATCTCTATAATAAGCTCTGTTGGTCAGTCTGTCATACTTAAGTTTGAAACAGAATTTTCTTTGCTAAATACGAATGCTTCAAAAGGATCTAGTTAAAGATGTATTCTTTTTTAGTTTCTGCATAGATATTAGAGGATAATTTTTTTATAATATTATTTCCTATCATACACATCTAAAACATTTCAGAGATTAAAAAAAATTATTGTAAAATATCAATGAAATAAACCTTGAATACCAAATAATGTTTTTGGCACTGTTTCAAGAGAAATTCGTAATAGGTATTTTCTTTCATGAAAACCTTTCCTTAAAATGTGGATAAAATCTTGTAGGTGCTATTTTAAGAGTATCATTGAAATTTGTCAACAGTGAACGTTATATCTTATTCAGTATTTAATTAAAAGAATAAAGACTGGATGCTTGACTATCACTTGTAAAGGATCTTCTTATATTTAGGTCATTCATGCTGGGACCAGAGTTATCTTCCTTAGGAAGAAAATCTGTTTCTAGGCAAGAATTATTTCACTGGGAGAGAGAAAAAAGGCTTGGATCCCAATATCTCACTGCTAACATAAGATCTTTTGGGAACTCTTGCATCAATGTGTGGTTGAAAGTTAAGATCAGGCTTCTTCCACATTTGATGGTGAAATGCGTTACAGGCAGTATTAGCTTGGAGAAACTTTCCCTAACAAAAAGAAAAATGCTACAAGAAAATGTTTTTTTTCTTTTATATGAATTATTTGTGCATTTTTTATTGTATGAGAACAATGTATTTCTGTGGAAAAATGGTTGGATCATTGTACTGCTCCAGTAGTTATCTCACTGCTGATGCAATCCTCTATCTGTATAAGAACCAAGTCTGTCCTAAAATGGAATACTGACTTCAAAACTCGCTTCAAAACCTAGTAGATGATGCACTTTTTTCTTCTCTACAGAAGAGACGTTACAAGCCTGTCTCTGCTCTATTGTTGTTTTCATGGCAAGTGCTCATCTGAGTTTCAATCTATGGTCTCCACTTGCCAAACTTTCACAAAAAACATTCGACTAGCTACAACCATTATCCAGAATTGCCCCTACTATTTATCTATGCCTAGATCTAAACACAGATTCCATGAACAAACCATTTTCTTAGATTTGTCCGTCTGTGAAACACTGTTCTGTGGGCTTGATTCCCAGTCGACTACAATATCATAGCCTTCAAGTCCAATGTAAACAAGTTCTTGTTGAACCGTCCCCTTAAATAATCAAATTGTACCCAACTTACACCATTAATGATTACTTCACTACCACCTTACACTCATTAACCCTTATCCTCGAGTGACCTTCGGGCCTTGATAAGTGGTGACTTGTAAAAAAATAATATATATATATATTCATGGTTTATTTGTTATGATAGGTTATTTTAGCAACACTCCGCATGCTCAGTTAAAAAAAAATTTAAATCACTGTTGTAAGAGCTTGCAAATTTTTCTAGTTACAACATACCAGTTTTCTTGTATCCCATAATTTAAAAAAAAAATTTTTTATTTACATCTGACACTTTGAATAAATACACTTGTGTTGTTTGTTCATAATTAAAAGAAATGGTCAACTGATAACAATTTTCTTTTTAACATGCACTTTTTAAAAAAAATCTATAACTAACATTTTGAATTAGCAGGAGTGTGTTATTTGTCTATAAGAATTAGTCGATTATATTATAATTGCTTTTAAAATTTTACTATTTATTGTTTATCTATATAAATATTGGATGAAAAAAAAAGCAAAGTTAGCTATTTTATTAATGAACTAGCTGTATTTACAGATGTTGTAAAGGTAGAACCATATTGATATCCGAAGGGTGAAAATCCTTCCTTTTAAATTAATCAGTGTATAAAATGTTCACTTGATTTTGAAAACTACACCCAGTTTTCTTGTATCACATCATTTTTTTATCTACAGCCGACACTTTCAATAAACACAGTCATGTTTTTTCATATGCAAAAGGACTAATCAGCTGATAGTTTTTTCTTCATTGTGTTATTATTAGATATTGGATAGGAAAAAAGCAAAATTAGATAAATTATTGAATTAATTAAAATTAGTTATGTTATTATTCCTAAAAAAAAGCATAGATTGTTGAAACTAAATCGATTGAATCTATATATATATATATATATATATATATATATTAGTTTTTAAAAACAATATATATGCCGCTCCCCATTTGCGGGTATCAAATTGGTAAAAGGAAAAATTATTCCCAACTCACATTTAGGTAAAAATAATATATATACATACATACACACACACATATATATATATATATATATATATATATATTTGTTTTTGCGATACGTTTTGAATGGATTCAATTATTTATACGAAGATGCATATATATATATATATATATATATATATATGCATTGTTTTGGTTTCTAAATCTAACAATTTCAAATTACACAATGCTTGTACATAGAGGAATAATTTCTAATTTAAATTCTTTATTTATACATTGTTAACCTTGATAAAATTAAAGTATGAAATATTCTGATTTATCACCTCTTCATTAATTTATACTCTCTCTGCTCTGCATTTATGTGAGGTTTATCATTATTTTCAGATCACTAGTTTTTTTGTGAACATATATCTCTTTATTACTCACAGCTTTGGTTTTATTCAATTTTCTGAATCCCCCCCCCCCAAAAAAAAAACCCTTAGACATCATCAAACGATGCTTCAACAGAAAAAGATTAACATATAAATTATGTTCACTAAATGATACAATTTTTTTTCTAAATCTTATATTAATACAGATTTTATTCATCTGTCTGTCAGTCAGAATTAAAAAATAATGTAATAAATACCTTGCAGAATTTATTTCATTTCGAAATACCATGGATTTTAATTACTCTTAGAAATGAAAAATATTACATTAATAGTAAATAATAAATTCCCAACAACCTGTGCCATGAAGAGAAATTGAAACCTTGATATCTTCAGTTTGAGATTCTATCAACTTATTTGGGCTTCTAAATTTACAAATTTCAAATTACACAACACTTTTACATTATATAGCTCTGAACAAAATAATTATAGCTTTGGCATGATGTTATAGATTTATGATTTACGTCATATTTCAAAGCATGAATTCAAATATAAGCGATAATAAAAATAAATGGGTAAACATTATCAAGAGTGCTGGAAATTATTTTAATAATCCAAAACAATTTATTCCACTTTAACTATTTATTGGCATTAAAAACAAGTTAATATATACTAGAATTTGGGTCCTAAGGGCTCATAATTCTAGTGAAGAAAAAATAATTTTTATAAAGAAAATCATCAGACTAATATTGTAAAAATAATTTTGATATGATTAACATGATATATTACAATGAATTATAACATTAAAAGAAAATAATTACATTCTAATAAAAGTAAATTTTAAATAAAAAATTTTATTAAGAAAAAGTGAAATAAAAATAAAATATTTTTATTTTAAATTATTTTATTTAAAAAATATAAATTGAGAAAAGGGGGAGGATAGCATTAAATTGAAATATTTTCTGTTTAAATATGAATATCTATTGTCATCTATAGTTTATTAAATAAAAGTTTTAATAAGATTTAGTTTGCTTGAAGCATTGTGTGTGATATGTATATATAGAAGAGTTTTAGAGAAGGCAATCACAATGCAAGATATGGAAATATGTCAGTGTTGAGAAGGGAAAACAAAATAAAGTGATTTTTTATAAATTTATTTGTTTTTCCTTTCTCAATAGTAAATCTTACTTGATTGGTCAAAATTTTTACTCCGTAATTTAATGTCTGTGACCGTGTTCCATAGTATATTTTGAGAGAAAACCTTTATTAAATGTTAATTATTTCAAATCCCTTGAAATCCACGTGGACGTGTTTTATGGTATTTTAAAAGCTATTTTTGTTTATTGTTAATCATCAATGCACTACAACATCATGTTCCTGACATTGAATATGAGGTCATAGATGATAACTTGTAGTTTGCGATTGTCAGATTTTGACAACTTCAGCTTTTTTTATTTTTTTGCAGGGAGGTCTCACCATCCTCCCACAAAAAAAGCACTTGGTATTTGCAAATGGTCACCTATCTGATACTAGCTAGGTTCAATGTTGCTTAACCTAGTGATCTAATGAGAACTGCGTGTCCATATGATTTCCGTTGTTATAATTTTATTAATGTTGTTATTTTTGTAGTTGCCATTGTTATTAAGAGGAAGAATTAAATTGAAATTCAGTCTAAAGGATGGAAGTTAGTGTCACGGGGCTTCATCCTAATTCCATTCTTCAACCTACTTTTGATATACAAGAATCTGGTATTTTTGAATCTTACATATCTGACTACTAGTAAACAAAAAAAAAATCAAACATTTATTTATCATCTAAAAATATTTTTGATGAGTTGTAATACACTTGAGCATTATACACAATGATTTCATTATTATTAAATGTTTGCAAATATTTGTGATTAAATTTATTTCTGGGGTCTAGTCTTCATGAATTAAAGTGTACATCACTATTCTTTATATATATATATATATATATATATATATATATATATATATATATATATATATATATATGAACAAATGATTAATAAAACATGTTAAAAGACATCTTGAAAAAGAGTTAAAAACATATTTAATTTTAAAAAGGAAGCACAAGATAGTGGATATATATATATAAGATTTTTTGTCAACATTTTCTCTCATCTTGTTTTTTTATTTAGCTATCATATCAAGATATAAGAATTAAAAAGAAATAATTGTTTCTTAACTTCAAAATTAGCTTATTATTGACATGGTAATTTTTATGTTTTGTGAAGTTTAGTTATGAGTTTTTTTATTTGGTGCTTATATAGTATTAGTCACAAGTAAAAATTGCATTTCAAGTTAAATTACTTTGATTTCTATATGTGATGTGTCTCTGAAAGGAATATATTTGTTTGAAGTTGCTGAGTGATCTTGGCTACTTAATCGAGTAATAAAATCTAGTAAATCGCTTTAATGAACGATTGTTCATAGTCATAGATGGTTATATGCTTTAGGCTTTCAGTGTAGCTTTCAACATTTCCCCTAGATTACTATACCTGTCTGTATTTATGCCTTACATCAGCCATTTATATTCTTGTGTGCAGAAAGCCGAATGTATTCATTACATCATTAAGTATCATCCAGAAATTCGGAAAATATGATTAAAAGATTAATTAAACGTTAAAAAAAAAATTTATAAAATGAGTTTTATCATATTGCATAATCTTGATTACTTTAAAAACAAGGGAGGTAATGCAGTCTGTCATTTTGACAACCGGTACTTCCGTTTTTATCAATGGTGAATTGAAAAAGTAGGACTGATTTTTATTTTTAATAAAAAGTTCTAGGCAATCTTCTATTCAATAATTTTTTAAAATTTTTTTAGCAACGAGACTAATTTCTACTTGATACGTGATATATCAGAATTAAAAATTTTTTAAATTTTATTTATTTATTTTTTACTTGTGATTTTCACTTGTGATTAATAATATATAAGTACTATTTATTTTTTGATATACGTGGCAGACTGATTTGGTTACTTTTTTTCCAAATGCAAAAAATAAAACTTTTTTCGTTTTAAACCATTGATTTAGAAACAAACGATTTTTTTGTTCTTTTATAAACAAGAATATTTTTTTTATATTTCAAAGGATCATAACCAAGATAGGATACAAGTAATTAAAATTGAAATGTCATTGTTATGATAAAGGAAATGAATTTAAAATTTATTCCCATTTGAATGCTTATAAATAAAACCACATGAGTAATTGAAATATTTTTTATTAATTTCACTTAGATATTTGGTAAGTATGTTTTTTCTAGCAATGGGACATGTTTAAAAATAAATATTATCAAATGTGTCATTAGAAAAATAAGTTTTGTTTTTCTCATTTGTGTGTTATTGTTTTCTTTCTAGGAAAATCCATTTAAACATTTTTGTGTATATTTTAGATTTTTTAAATTATTTTTATCATTAGAAAATTGATAAAGCCTAGATTGATTGATCATAGAAAATAATTTGAAATGGGAATTTATAAAATAATTATTTGCATTTCTTGGTTATATTCATTTTTTATTTTCAATAGTTTTTTCTTAATATATTCAATGAAAATAGACATTTATTTAAAGATTGTGTGTATATATATATATATATATATATATATATATATATTTACTTATTAGTCTATAACCAATATACAGTAAGCTTTGTACTTCTATGATATAAATACCTCGACAAACCTGAAAAGCAGCAAAATCCGACCCCTACACTGTAGAAATCCCTAGATGCCAGAAGGCTGTCTGTTTTTTTCTTCTCTCAGACTGTTAAACTTTGGAATTCCTTCCAAGATCCCTGCCCCCTTGACTGTACTGACATGCAGAAGTTAAAGCATCATGTAAACAGACATCTTGCTGCTCAACTCCCTACATGGTATCCCTGCAAATTATGTCCCAAATAGCCCCCCCCCAACTACATCACAGTTATACAGTGCCTTGTTTGGGGATAAAAAAAAAAAGAAAAAATTCAAGCAATGTAAAACTCTTCAAATATCGGTTGTGAGAGAAGTTTAATTTAATGAAGAAATCAAGTAGCGTTTATATAAAACATTTGTATGAATGCAATATAATTCCTCACACCCATGATTGTGTTTTGTAATTTTAACCTTGATGCAAATATTATTTATAACCAACCAATGTGTTTAATTCTCTCCACCCAACCAATGCTAGACAGCCCCCCCCCTAAATAAAAAAGTGAAAATCATTTAATAAAAAACAATGAATTTCAATAATTGTTTAACTTACTAAAATCCAGTTTTTATCAGCCATCTTAACTTTTTTTCTCTCTTCTTTTTATTAATTTTACATCCCAAATCAAGAGTATATTCTGCTGTTGACATGGCGGAGATGTAGAGGCGTCTTATATAAAGAAGAATATGATAGCAAGCAAAAAATGAAGTAAACTATAAATACTGCTTTGTAAAAATGTACTGCAGAAAAGTTTCCGTTTTTCTTATATTAATAACTAAAGAAAATCTATTCTCGTCTTCTCACTTTATATTTGTCCATTTGACTTATTGTATGATTATTGAACATTTTTTTTCATCCTATTTTCCTCTTTTGTTATGGCTATCTTATACTCTTGTTTCATTCTTCTTTCTTTTTTTTTTTAAATAAAAATGTCAATTTCTTTCTCTTTCTCAGATTTAGATTTAGTAGGAGGGTAGTTTATAGTAAATAGAAAATATAGTAATTCATATTTTCTGGATTATTCTAACCACTATTCTCATCTTGGTGTTGTATTCAAAATGTTTTGGATGATGGCTCTCAAAATTGATAATGGAATTGTTTACATGGATTTATGGTGTGATGGTAAAAAGCGTTGGTAAATAATCAGTTCTAAATGATAGTCTTTTGGTGGTTAAAGGTTCAATCCTTACAACTAAGAATAACACAAGATTTCTATGCAGTCATGGTTAATGAAATGAGAACAATCTGTCTCTGTGTATTAAATAATTCTCACTTCCCTTATTTTGTCCTTTAGTCCTCACATTCCAGCAATTCTTTCCCCCCTTTCTGACAAAGGGGGGAAGAATTGCTGTTTTCTGGATCAGAATTTATTCCATCTAATACTTATTGTTGGCAAGTTTTTAACTTTGATATATATATATAGTCTAAAGAAGCTTTGAATAAAAAAAATGCAAAAATAAAAATAAAGAATGCAGTTTAGATTCCCGGAAGGAAAAAAAAATATTAATTTTAACCTATCGCAGACTTAGCACTTACATAATCCGATTTCTAAAATGTTTATAATGACCAAAGAGAATTCATTTATATATGGATGAAAAAAAAAAAAGAAAAAAAAAGGTGCCTTAACTAAAATTGTTAAATAGAAATAGACTTAGCATTTGCATAAGCCGATTTTGCAAAAGTCTTCAATTTTAAAACAGAATTTAACTACATAAGGATGAAAAGAGAAAACCTTAACTAAAATTTTGTAAATAGCAAACGGGGATCATCAGCTGCTTACCATGTAGCTGTTTTGGAGATTTAAAAACAGTATATATATACATATATATATATATATATATATATATATACAGTGCCCCGCAAATGTTTACAAAACACATTTGAAATTGTCGATTTTGTATTTCTAGCTTCCAAATGGTAATAAAACTTATTATAAACACAGAAAATGTATTGAAACTAAGATAGGAACAGTGGGAAAAATAAAAAATAACAATTAAACACAACGCAAAGAGAAAACTCAATAATTAGTAACGCAAAAGTTTACAACACATAACGAATTCATTAGATTTCTTAATAATTTTATGACGGTTTATCATGGTAAAATGCTTAGAATGTTCTAGAATATGCAAGAGTGTTGTGAGACCGGATCTCGCCCCGTAATGGACTCGTCCAAATCTTATATAATCAGCTCCTAAGGCTGGTACAGTGGAGCGAGATTTCAACGGATATTGTACCTTGGGGAGCAAGATTTTACTGATATCTGCAACTACTACTATTCTCTTTAACTTTCTCTATATCCTTCTATCTTTCCTTAATACACTTGTAAACCACCTACTACATGTTTTCCCATTTCGTTCTTGTGGACCCAACTGAGCCCCACAACAAATAGACATCAAAGTAAAAATATTGCATCATTCTTTATCTAATAACCGTATTGTAAGCAACCACATCATTGGAAAGAATAAACAGATTGGTCAAGAGCTCAGAAAACGAATTGTAAGTGGATTTGGGATATAGAACAATATCTAAACAGTTGCTGGTTCCATTGAATTCTGTTGGAACAATAATTCGGCACTGGAAGTCTCACAAATCAACCCTTCCTTTGGCCAGATCAGGTTGTCCTCGAAAATAACCAAATGTGCTGAAAGGTTGTTAACAAGGAAGGTTATGAATTAACCTAGAATTACTCTTGGAGAGCTGCAGAAGGACTTAGAAAACAGTGAAATTAAAGTTAGCAAGGACACAGTCAGTAGAACCCTTCACCTTAAAGACATCTTCTCTAGATCAGCAAGGAAAACTTCCCTTCTTAAGTCAAAGCATATTCATGCTAGGCTTGATTTTGCAAATAAGTATGCAAGAAAGCCTCTAGAGTTTTGGTCAGATGAGACCAAAATCGACTTGTTTGGCACTCCAAAAACACTGAAAGTTTGGAGAAAAAAAAGGGACTGAATACCAGTCAAAAAACACCATTCCAACAGTAAAATTTGAAGAAGGATCCATTATGATCTGGGGTTGTTTTAGTGCAGGAGGTGTAGGAAAAGTGGAAATAATAAAAGGAAAAATCAATGGAGCACTTTATAGGCGTATCTTGGAGAAAAACCTTAAAGAAAGTGTGAAGTTGCTCAAATTGAAATTAGACTGGATCTTTCAACGTGATAATGATCCAAAACATACTGTGAAACTCACACAAAATTGGTTTAATTCAAATAAAGTGAATGTTTTAAAGTGGCCTAGTCAATCTCCCGATCTCAACCCTATAAAGAATTTATGGAGAGAATTGAAATTATGTGTCCATAGAAGAGAACCTTCAAATCTGTGAGAACTGGAGAGAATTTGTGTGGAAGAATGGAATAAAATAACACAAGACACATGTAAGAAGTTCGTAGGAGATTACTCAAAACGTCGGCATGCCGTAATCAACAATAATGGTTATGCTACAAAATACTAGATATCATTTTGTAAATGTGTTGTAAACTTTTGCGTTGCTAATTATTGAGTTTTCTTTTCGCGCTGTGTTAAATTTTTTTAATTATTTTTCCCACTGTTCCTATCTTAGTTTCAATACATTTTTTATGTTTATAAAAAGTTTACCATGTGGAAGCTAGAAATACAAAAACTGACAGTTTCAAATGGGTATTGTAAACTTTTGCGGGACACTGTATATATATATATATATATATATATATATATATATATATATATATATATATATATATATATAAGCTCCTTACATCAAGTGGCTTCATGCCTTGCCAGAAGAAATTTCCATAAAAAAATAAACAAATAAAATTTCAGTTCAAAGTTCTGTCCAGATTCCTGCGTTCATAAAAATTCTCAAATTTTACTAGAAGGGTCCAAGTGAGAAAAGATACACCTGCAGGTCAGAAGTTAAATAAATGAATATAATAACCAAAATGAGAATAGTAGTCTGAATAAACCAATAATACAAATCAATCCTCATCTAAAAAAAAAAAAATTTCCAAAACGAAATATAGTAATTGATATATTTACTGCTTTAGTTTCTCAGGTGATGCTAAAATAATAGACAACGTGGGTTTGTATTACTGTACACATAGATTCGAAAAAGTTGTCAAAAAACAAATATATAACAAATAAATGTTATCAAAGGCAAGATAAATTACTTTTCTGCCAAACTGGATATTTTTTTGTGTTTTTATTCAATGTAACATATTTATTCAGCTCGAAAAACATACAGTGTTTACCGATGTATTCGAAAATTCAAGATAGCGTTTCACACCCTCTTTAACACCGTAAGTATGGAAAAAGGTGTTATAAATAAAAAACTATACAAAATACTATTAAAAACCCGCCGAATATATGTCAACCTATGTCACGGTAACATATATTGAGTGAGTTTTTAACAGTATTTTATCCGGTTTTTTATTTATAACATCTTTTCCCACACTTACCGTGTTAAAGAGAGAATCAGACGCTATCTTGAATTTTCCAATACATCGGTAGACACTGTATGTTTTTCGAGCTGAATAAACATGTTACATTGAATAAAAACACGAAAAATATATCCAGTTTGGTAGAAAAGTAACTTATCTTGCTTTTGATAACATTTATTTGTTATGTATTTGTTTTTTGACAACTTTTTCGAATCTATGTGTACGGTAATACAAACCCGACAACGCAATATTCATTAGTATAAATAATATAATGTATTTGCCAGGGAAAAATTATTTTTGGATGAAATGAGAATTTGTGTCAAAATAAAATAGTCTTATTGTTACATTTGATATAAAATTGCTCATCTTTTTCTTTTTTTTAAGTAAATGAACAGAATAAAGGCTTGGTATTATATTTCTACATATTAAAAATAAAATGTTTTCTCTCTTCTTTTCACGATAGATTATATTTGGAATTTGTTAAGACCAAACAAGTTCCAAAGCATAAAAAGATTTTGGAATGATAATGATTTTTTATAATGTGTTTATAAAACTACCCCCCACCCCCGCTCCCTGATAGCTTTAAATAATTACATCTTGTTGAAAATGTATTTATAGGAACAAAAAATGTCCCCTTTTAATGGGCATTTTTATTTTTTTAACCATCGAACATGACTTTTTTTTTCATCTGATTTTGATATTTCGGGTACCGTAAGCATTATAAACTCTGGAGTGGGCAACAGTAGATAATGCTTCACACATATCAGCCAAAGAATTAATACGAGTCAAATTGCCATTACATTGCTTCTTACACACTTGAGCTGACTGATGTTAATTCTTTGGTGCTTGTTTACACTCATGATTTTTTAAACCAACACATTTCAGGTGAAAACATTACGTGTCAAGGTAAAATTAGTATAACTTTCAAAAATTTGGAAAAAAATGATCCAGTAGATGATGTGCTAAAAGTATTTTAAATAAAAAAAAAATAAAAAAAATCAACCACAATTACATTCTCAGATATTGTATTTAAAGATGGCAAACCCCTAATTTAAGTCAAGGGTTGTCTTATTTGTCATACTGAATTGGTCGCACAACTCTTCCACATGAAAACATGATAAAAATTTATAATTCATTAACTTTTATTTTTACTTGTAATTATTTTTCTAATGGATCATTATTTTGTAATTTTTAGAATTCATACTAATTTCGTCATAACATATGCAATAATGTTTTCACTTGAAATGCGTTGGTTTAAAAGACCACCAATGTAAACAAACACCAATTATTCAGATAAAGTTGCATGGTTAGCAGGCATGAGATATTAGTCTAAGATAGTTGCAGCATCCTAAACACCAAAACCAGATGAAGAAAGTGTTTGATGGTTGCAAATCATAATGCAATTTTCTCACAATATTCTGTTCTACAATTTTAGTTTGGTGCGCAGCTCTTCAAAAGTCCGATTGCTACTGATCATAAGTTGTTCAATTGATTCAATGATTGCTTTTTGGCATGTGGGTGTACTTTGGAACAAAAGGTGGTTCAAGGAAAGAAGGTCAACTCTGTGTGATGACTGAACTCCCTTTTCGATGGCAACATCTCCAGTTGTAGGAAGGCTTTGTGTAACCGGGAAGAAATGGAATGTATTTTACAAATTTTGATTTTTTTACTTTGGCGCTAATAAATGGAAGATCATAAGAACTGAAAATTTCAGCCCCTTCTTTCGAATGGTTTTCTGGAATGGATGATTTTTCAAAACTCTGCCAGGCAATAAATCCTCTTTCCTTTAATGTTCCTTTAAAAAGAAAAAGAATAAAAAGTACAATTTAAAATAGATACAACATTTAATTATAATTTGTTAAATTCGATTCTTCATTTGATGAGCTAATTTTAAAAAATGAAACCAGTTTTCAATCATAATCTCCTGAAAAAAAAAATACAAAAGAAAAAAATATATCTTGATGATACTCATGACAGAAAGAAAATATTGGACACCAAAAATCATAAATTCATTAAGGAGTTTTATTTTTATAAAGAAAATCATTTTTAATCAAATTTGAGTTTTTCCAATTTCCCTTCCCATATTAAGAATAGTGTTCTAAAATCTTACAAAAACTTGAATTATTTGGACTTATCTTCCTTGTCCTGCAAAATGACACCAAGAGATTGTTGATTGTCGTTTAGCCATAAAATTTTATTTTATTTATTTTAAATAAAACTACTTGATGAATTTATGTGATTTTTGGGATATGATATTTTCCTTCTGTCATGGGTATGTACACTATTTATTTTTATTTATTTTTGGTCGTTTTACTGGGGGGGAGGAAGGAGTTATAGACTTGCACTCAGCTTTCTTCTACCATATCAAAAGTTTTATCCCCTACAACCTATACTTTGAATAAATACAATTGTATTGATCGTCCATAAGTAATAAAAGGATTGCTCATCTGATTGCTTTCATTGATTCATCTATCATTTATGATCGAAAATAAAAGAAAAAGGTACAATTGAACAAAAAATATCAAAAATAAATAGCACAGAGCATTGTTATTATATTTATAATTTTTACTGAGTTTGATTTTCCATTTGAAAATTAACAGAGTTCAAGTCTTCAAACAGTTTTTTTTTTATTAATGAAGTAGTTGCATTCTTGTCCAGGTAGAGCTATATTACTGTGTGAAGAGCTTAGAGAAAATTAGATGAGAATCCTCTCACTTAAATTTTATAAAACACTAAGAAATATTAACTCAGTTTTTGTATGATACTAGCATTGCCCGACCATAAAATACGCTTAGTTTGCTGAATTCCGAAAAGGAAATTTTTCAGTGTCAGATGATCCTCGCTCTCTATCTAACAAAACTGATTTGATACAAACAGATCACTTACGATTCAGATGCCATAAATTAGTTACAAACAAGTGTTTCTTTTATGTACATATGAAATTCTGTTGATAGAAAATTATAATCCAAGGGAAATAACTCTGAAAATTCCAAGATGAAAATTATTTGATATGGAAACTCAACTCACCTGGCACGGTGTTATCCAGAAAACAAGCCAGGGCTCCACCCACAAAATTAGCATTTGCTAAAAGAGCATGAAGGATGCTATCCAATTCGACATAACCTGATTGTAAAGGAACAAAATACACAATATTTGAGAATTTGACAACTTTTCATGAAAACAAATAATTTTTCTTTTTTAAATAAGCAAGACCAATTATGTAAGCAGAAGAAACTTTTTTTTATTTTTTTTTAGGTTTTTCTTCCTTAATCATACCATGAATTTAATTTCATACTGATATTAAAGTATGAAATTAAATTCATCGATGTAACTGTTTAAAAACATATTTAATTTTTTTTAATTCAGTGCATTCCTTCAATGATTGAGAGTATGTCGGTTAGAACAGTGGAGGACAAGAAAAATCATAGGAGAAAGTGATAAGGATTGATTTGAGAAAAAATATAATAAATAAAGTCCTGACTAGAGATAGGTTGGTTTGGAAGTTAATTTCTAAAGCCTGTTCAATACCTTCCAGCATGTTAAAATCGATGCAAATATTTAATTCTAATCTGAATAGTAGTTTATATATATATATATATATATATATATATATATATATATATATATATATGAGAGAGAGAGAGAAAGAAATATAGAGTATATTTAAGCAGCATTTTTCATTTAACCAAATATTGTTAAAAATAACAGATTCTGCTAAATTATGTCTTGTTGATTTTTCTTAACATTTTTTTTTTTTTATTTTAATATTAGAAAAAGTGTAATTAAGCAGAGGCTTTCTGTTATATATATATATATATATATATATATATATATATATACACACACACACACCAGGTGTCAAATAAGTCTGTGTGCTCTTTAAAAAATTTATAAGGTTTTTTTGTTTACAATATAAATACTCTGTAAAAAATTTTATAGTTTTATGTATCTAATTTTAAGTAGAGAAAAGTAAACCCGTTCTATTTCCTGACAGATGGTTGAGAAGGAATAGACGATTTTATCAGTCTCTGCATTTGCCAGATTTGATTCCCTTAGATTTTTTTATGCTGGACATGTGAAAACAATTGTGTATGCAACTAAACCTAGTTCATATAACGATTTGAAAGCTAAAATAATGTGATTAATCAGAGTTGGCAAATGTTTTCCACGAACTGCAAAACCATATTACCCTTTGTGTTGCTAATGATGGAGGACATGTGGAAAATTGAATAAAATTTCAATAAAAATTTAAAGAAAATGTAGATTTCCTTTTTAATTCTTTTTACAGATGAGGTGCATGTGTAGATTATTGAACTTTCTTTTAAACCGACACATTTCAGGATAAAATATCACGTAATTACGTGTCATCCTGAAATTAATATAAATTTCCAAAATTACGAAAAATGATCCAGCAAAAAAAAATAATTATAATTAAAAATATAATTTATTGAATTATTGAGTTTTATCATGAAAAATTGTTCCAGTCTAAAAGGATTTTCTTTCCATAAAGTGAACTTTAAAATTTTTTTATTTGTGATAAAAATAAGCTGGAAAAAAAAATGTCAAAGTTTCCTGTATTCAGTTTTAAGTATAGTTATTGAATAATTCTTCGCAAAATTTGTAACAATTTTTTTTTTTAGATAAGTGAAAAATAATTTTTTTTTCAGAATCAATTTGATCCGTGACTTCCAAATGAGGAAAAAATAAATGGTGTTCTTTGGTTGGCTGAACTGATTTTTTAATGGGGATATGTAAAAACAATTGTGTATGCAAACAAAACTAGTTCATTAGAAAATTTAAGAACTAAAATAATGTGATTCCAGACATACTGTAAATCAGTTGGCAAATATTTTCTATAAACTGGAAAATCGTATTACACTTTGTATTGCTAATGATGAAAGACAAGTGAAAACTTGAATAAAATTTCAATAAAAACTTAAAAAATATAGACTTATTTATTTCTCATCCTTTTTACAGATTATTTTTATCGAAAATACAATTAAAGTTAAGTTTTTTTAAAGGGCACATGGATTTTATAATAAATATAAAGTGAGAATGTGTGTGTGTGTGAGGACACTTCTCCACTTATATACTCAACAAATTTTTGATCTACAAACTTAATTTGGTATATAGGATATTCAAACATGTAGAAAACTTAACCCATTTTCATCTGGAAAAACGTGCTGCTAAGAGCTCAAATTTGAAAAATTGATACAAGGGAGTCATCAGATTGTTTCCTGTTTGCTAAGTTTTTCACAAACACACATGAATAATTACTTATTTTAAGAATAAGTAGTTTGAAAACATCCTATAAAGATCATGTCATGCTGGTCTAATGGCTAGCATACGTGACTCACTGTCGTGAGGTTTTGTTTCGATCTCAGTTTGAGTATTTTTTCTTTTTTAATTACAAAAGGTGAACTGTTTAGAAAAAAAATTAGTACTCGCATGCACATGTCTCAATTTTTGTATTAATTATGCCAAGCGACCTACTACTATATATATAAATCAATGTTCCTTCCACAAAATAATAAATAGCTTTACAAGTTACTTGTTAAGGTTATGTCGTAAAAATACATTTTACATAAAATAATCAAAATACTTGGAAACATCGCTTCAGTCAGTCAGGTAGAAATTCTTTTTTCAGCATGATCAAGTTTTAAGAAATTAATTCTTCATATTTAAAGTGACTTAATTTTTCAGAATAAAAGAAATGAAAAACTTAAATGAATATTTGTAAAAAAAAAAAAGTAAAGACTAGACTTTTTAGTTTGTTAGAAACAGGAAAAAGTTATGGTCCATTGATTTAGAATGAGTGTTAAATTGATGGTTAAATGTAGTTAAATTTGTACTCCTATTTTTGCAATTAAACACTAATCCCTGTTAATCTCTAAGTGTGCATCAAATGGATACCATAATACTTAGTTCTCTGCATCCTATCATAACAAAGGTCCATACAAATTTTCAGCCAGATCAGCTCAATAGTTTCCAAGAAATAGTGGAACAGACAAATAGAATATATAATATAGATAATTCTTTAAAGTTAAATTATAATGATAAATTTTGTTCAACATATTTGGTTAGAACCCATGATGGTGTTAAAAAAAAAAAAAAACAAGAACATTCTGATTTGATAATTTTTGTTTTTCAAATAATTTGTAAAAAGAAAGAAAAAAAGTGTCCTCCAATTTTGTAAGTAAACTAAACTTAAAAAATTTATTTGAAAATATGCAATCAAATATCCAGAACATTTATTTTTATTGAAATCAATTATTTATTTTAGTGTATTCATCAGTTTATTTCCAAAAATTTCATAGACGGTTTCTTGAAAAATGATTTAATAATGTAAAAATTAAAAGGTGAGAGTTTATACAATGATTAGTCATAAAAAAATTTTTTTTTTCCTCTTTCAAAATATTATAATTTAATCACTAAATTATCATAACCGAATAAATCACCATTGGTTTAACATCAGTTTTACATGTTGGCATGCATCATGCTTTTAGAAATGGACTTTCAAACTAACCCAACTCTGGTCAGGTCTTTGTTTAACTCTCTTTTTGTTGCCCATGTTTATATCATGGAACTTTGTCCATGTTAAAATTTTTTCTGCACTATTTTTAGTAGATATTATACAAGTAAGGCTCCATTTTTTAATTTTTTTTTATTTGCTTTGAGTTTATATTTTTATTTATAATTTTTTCGATTAGGAATGGAAACATTTTGGTTATTTGTGTACTGTCTTGCGAGTCTAAGATTATATATTAAGGAAAGATTGTATTTTCATTTTCATCGCTTTCTATGCTTGAATTTGAATGGGGTCTTTTAATTTTTTTTTTGGAAGCTATATGAAATAATGCCTTTCATTATCCTTGTTCCCCACCCTCCTCAGAGCCCTATATTGGGAGATGGTTGGGGGGGGCACCATTCACCCAAGCATCTCAGGGATATAAGGATGATATACTCAAACAGTGAGTGTAGTTGCTTGTGATGATTTCCTTATTTCCTTGGCCCCAGCAAGGTATAATAAAGGGGTTTGTTGTCAGTAGCATCTGGTTTCACTATCTGATTGGCTCTGGCCATTGCTTTCTAATATCAATGTTTTTTTTTTGTTTTTGTTTCTTTTTGTATATGTGTTCGTGTGTAATGTATTTGTATTTCCCTTTTTGTGAGGGTTTACTGTTATTAAGGCTTGTTATGATTAGCCGATTAATCAGGTTGGGTCTCTCTGACTGCCCGATTACGGGTCGCCAACTATGGCCAACAGGTGGCCCCATTGAGGGGCTTTTACCCGCTGCAGGAGGGGGGGGGGCAGTAAATGTATTCTGGGGCCTCACCCACAGAGCTTTTAAATGTGTAAAGTTTTTATGTTTCAAGTTCTTCAAACATTTTTTTCTGATGTTTGTTTTAGTCATTTTGTTTCATAGTACATCAGTCCCTTTGGATTATTCATGTTGCATCCAGTCATTTTGTAGAAGGTTTTTATTCTCCAAGCTTTTTGTATCTTCAATCGCTATTTTGCAGTGTTTGGTTTGGTAGTTTTATAGTGGATGTTGTCGTTTTTTGTTACCTGCTCTCCAGAACATGAATGAGTTTTGCAATGAGAGAGGCAAAAGGGTTACAGTATTAATGTTTGGTACATTTTAAGTTAGGAAACCAGTCAGGAAGTGGGGGAGGTAGAAAGAGAAAGAAAGAATGGAAAAAAGGAAAAGGGGAGGTTATTTTTGTAGAACATAAGTTTTGCAAAACGAAGTAGAAAAATAAAAGGTGTCAATGTTAGGGGCATTTCGTCTCAGGAAACCAATATCTCCAGACAGCCTGATCTAGTAGCACCAGTTGAAATGGTATAAGTGCATAATTGACTACAATAGATTTGAACATGAAAGAGCTAATTTGATTGGTCTAATGCATACAAATACAGCCAATTACAGACACTTTAGTTTCAAAATTAAAGAGAAAAAAAAAGATTGGTTGGTTGTTGGGTTTTTATAGTATGTCAATCTGTAACAATAAAGGTGGAAAACAAAAACTTAACAACTTCAAAATACAGTGACCCCCAAAAAAAACAGGACATTCAATTGTTTTTCTGGGCATTTTACAGTCAATGGAGAAAAAAAGGCCAAAGACCCTAGTGTTTTGATGTGATGTTTTGAATATAATAAACTAGTTATGACCAAAGTTTCATTTCATTCAGACAAAACACTAAGAAATGGGGCCTAATTAGAGTTGGGGCCCGTTTTTTTGGGCCACCCTGTATACGACCGTTTTTCAAAGAGACAAACTTGTGTTCATTATGGCAGATTTTATATTTATACACTCGTAAATTTTTGCCTATTTTTATTATTTTATTATAATTAATTTTTTAATTTATAATTTAGGCAAATGTCTATATTTTCTTCAATTACTGTTGTCCACATTTCACCATTATGATGGAAAATATTGTCCTTATGCTATTCAGAGACGGACGAATTTCAGTAGAATTGGTACAGAGTTAAAAAGAAAGAAAAAACAGTTCTCCAGTTTTTCTCTCTCCACATTGATACTGTTTACTCTCTACCTTAGATACCTCATTATTTTGTTCCTAATGTACTTATCGCTAGATATCACATTTCTAATCTGTTACCTAGCACCACCTCTCCCCTTCTGATGAGAAGTATTAGGCATCGAAATCTAGGTATAAAGAGCATATACATCCTGTACCCCTAATGATGTAAGCTCTCTATTGAATGAATGATTAAATTTATATATATATATATATATATATATATATATATATATATATATATACATCTTGTTGTCTTATGTTTTTTCCTTCTGTATATATATAATTAATGATAAGAATAATAGGATATAGTCAGCTAATATATTTCCTAACTTCTGGTGTAGTGTTACCAGAAGCAGTGACAAAGCAAATCAGTTCCTTCACTTTTATTGTTCTTCAGAATTTCTATGTTGAAACTATTTATTGAAATAAGATGTAAGAAAAGGACATTAATTAAAATTTTTAAATGTGTATTCAATAATTCTAAAAAAAAAAAAAAAAAAAAAGTTCAAAAAGGTTTTTCACTAATTCTTAAAAAAAAATCTAATTTCAATAATTCTGAATGAAAATTTTTAAAGGTGTTTTCATAATGTTTTTTAAATTATTTGATTAAATTTATTAAAAAAGTTTTTTTTAATAATTAAAAAAAAAAACTAATTTCAATAATTCTTAATTAAGATAAGACCAAAAAAATATTTCAAATATAATGAATATATGAAAAAAAAAGAATACATGCATAGGGGAGAAATAGGTGTGAGAAAAAAAATGGAGGAACTGATTTGCCTTGTAACCACTTCCAGTAGCAAACACACCAGAAGTTTGAAAGTACATTAGCTGACTATTACTGAATAATAAATATATAAGAGTTAAAAAAACAAAACAAAATGCATTGCTATTCTTGATTTCATGCGCTCAAGAATGGATGGATCTTGTATAAAATATTCTTTAAAATAGATTAAAATGGGTGAGAGGAGTTATTGAACATTTCTTACCAGTATTAAAAGTTTCTTTAGTTTTATTGATGTGGTAAGGTATCATGAGTCCAAAGATGAGTGAAATTCCGATGATAGCAAGATTACGAGTGGAATTCATATCGATGTACATCATATTGGAAAGGACAACTCCAATGAAAATTCCGAAGCTAATAATTTGGACTCCACCCAACACGGGATGAGGGATAATCACAAATATCGCACCTAATTTGCCCAAAATACCAAAGACAATAAATATTACTCCCACCATTTGGAAAACACGACGACTGCCAACCTAATAAAATAAAAAAAAAGATAAAACAATACAATTATTAAAATAAAAATTAAAAAATACAAATAAAACATTCAAATTTTAATGTTGATACAAGAAAAGTAACAAAACGAAATCTTTTGAGTCAGAATTTAATTTTCATAAAAAATTTATGTAATTTAATTTTCTCATTTAGGAATTTGAACAAAATCCTATTTCAAAATGTAGAACGACACAATACAGATGATTTTTAACACTTTTTTTTACCAAAAATTTGAATCCATTTTTATATGAATGATGATCAACAATTGTTTCACACTCCCATATTTTATTGTCATCAAAATCGGTGAAATTGCCCATTTTTCAATCAAATTGATTAATTACCCACTCTAACTGTGGACCCACTGCAGTGCATAAAAAGGAAGCTTCATAGTGACTTAGTCTACAATACATTGCAGTTTACATTGCACTGTAGAGAAACTACTGTTGATTTTATAAAATCATTTTTATATATGTAATTGGTTGAATTGAAGTTTAAAATGCAAAAGTCAAGTATCATGGTTCAATTGTGCTTTAAACGGAAACATTCATTTTGAATGCGCCCTTGTCATATCAAAGAACCTACTGTTGATTTTATATACTGGGCCTTTCTGCCTGTGCAGTAATAAAACTTCTCAAATGCACTTGTGATGTCAGGCTGTATAAGCTGTTAACTTTAGTCGAAATTACCTGTTCCTTCTTTCATCGGATTATTTTGATTATCAATACTTATTGAAGACATTCTGATAAAAGAAAAAAAAACTATCTAAGAACACTGCTAGGCACATAAAGTACATTTGTGTGCAATTTCAAAATCAGTCCAGCTCTCAATGTGTCTATATGGAACGAACTCGCACACAAAGTTCCTTTTATATAATAGATAGATAGATGAAGTCTGTTATAACTGTTGTGGTATAAAATAAAATATGCATCAAGTGCGCTTGAAAGCCAAATCACAATGTAATATTAGGAAAATAAACAAATATTTTACTTAGTTGAAATTTATAACAAATATATTTTGGACTAAACGCCATCCTCAGTATGTTTTCTTTTTTTTTTTTGTTCTTTCTTGCTATTTTGTAAAATTGGAGAAAGAAAAGTCTGTTTGTAAAGAGCTTTGCTTTGTATCTCAGCAATTGTATTTTGAAATGTTGAAACTGTACGTAGGCAACATGAAAATAATGTGTGTGAATTCCATATAGAAACGTTGATTTGGTACTCCTGCAGTATTTTACCCACCGATTTCACGATCTTAGCCGAGCGTTGACGAACGCTTTCGGCGTTAACGCCGACGAAAGCCGAGAATTCGGAGCTACGGTGCAAGAACGCTAAAAGTATGTGAATAGCAACAACATTATGAGGAAAAGATATTACACACACACAACAAAATGGATAAAATTATTCACAAAAAATTTGGATAAAATAAATCACAAACACTTACCGTAAGTTTTTTTAAAGTAAAATAAATTTATTTTGTTGAATATTTTTTTTTTTTGGTTCATTTTGTTTTCCGATAGCTTTTTTTTTTGGGGGGGGGGGGGGGTAAGCAACAGTAATAAACACTTCAATGTTTTTTTTTGTTTGTTTTTAACAAAACATTATTAAACAGTAACAACAATGTTTTTTTTTTTGTTTTTTTTCAGTAATGTTTGTAGGGGGGGGGACAACAATTACTGTTTATCTTTAGTTCCGACTGGAAGATTTTCTACTGACTGTAGAGGCAAAGTAGGGAGCAAAGGGTTTTCAGAGGATGTGGAAAGAAGCTCCTTCCCAACCGGGTAGCCTTCCGCGATTTGATTTATTTTGATTTTATTTTTACTTTGAACAATAAAATAACTGAAATGAAACGCTATGTGTGTAATTTCAAAGAAAATTATTCGTCTGCGGCACGTTCGTTTGAAGCGCCCTGATTGGCTGATAGAGTATCGTACCGCTCACCATGTTCCGGCGTTTTCCGACGGATGTCGATCAACGCTCGGCTAAGATCATGAAATCGGTGGGTAAAATACTGCAGGAGTACCGTTGATTTAATTTAAATAAAATAAAATACACATCAAGTGCGCTTGAAAGTCAAATAACAATGTAATGTGAGGAAAATAAACAAATATTTTACTTGTTTGAAATTTATAACATGAATATATTTCGGAGCTATACTCCATCCTCAGCATGTTGTTTTCTTTCTTTTTTTCTTTTCTTCTTTCTTGCCATCTTGTAAAGTTGGAGAAAAAAAAAACTGTTTGTAAAGAGCCTTGATGTTATTCTCGTGTTGCCTTCGCACTGTTCCAACATTTCAAAATACAACCGCTGAGATACAACGCGCAGCTCTTTACAAACAGACTTTTCTTTCTCCAACTTTACAACATGGCAAGAAAGAAAACATACTGAGGATGGAGTTTAACTCTGAAATATGTTTGTTATAAATTTCAAACAAGTAAAATATTTGTTTATTTTCATAATATTACGTTGTTATTTGGCTTTTAAGCACACTTGATGCATATTTAATTTTATTCAAATTAAATCAACGTTTCTATATGGAACTTACACCCTTGACATTATTGTGATATCATCTTTTGCTAGATGAACAGTTGACTCTTCCACTAATTATATAATAATACTTAGACTGTAATTCACTCAGTGAATGAAGTAGCAGAAGCTATACTGTAATATATAATCTTATTCTTTTGTTTATTCATTATGCTTCTTTTAGGACATAAAATTAACTTTTTCTTAAATCTTTTTCATCATATTAATTTTTTTTCTTTACTTTAAAGGAAAAAATAATATTTCTAAAAAGAAACTAAATTTTGCCTTCTTCATCAAAACTTAGACATTGTGGGATGATGTCATAATTCACCTGATGAGAAATTATAATGTTGATGCAATTAATAAAAGTAACTTTTGAGTCAAAATTATAGTTTCATAATAAATTCATGTCCTTTAGTTTTCTTAGAAAAGAAGACTAAAGAATCCTGTTTGAGAATTAAAATTTTGCTTTCTCCATCAAAATTTAGACATTGCGGAATAATGTCGTAATGACGACCAAGTCTTGCTGAAGAAAGCAAAATTTGTCTAATTCTTTTTACAAATAAATATTATTTACCCTTTAAAAAGTAAAATTAAAAAGGATTATGAATAAATTTGTTCTTTTTATCCTTGGTGTTTATGTTACATTATGTTTACCTAACGATTCATGTGTCAGTCCCTAGCTATCTATGCATGCCACAATCCCTACCTACCCACTCACATGTTAACCTCCTTACCTACCTGTGTGTCACACTCTCTCCCAACTTACCTATGTAGGTCACACTCCCTACCTAACCACATGTGTATCACACTCTGTATTCATAATACAATTAAAGTTATAATTGAACTGTTCCACATTTTTATAACATCAACAATTTTAGAACATTACAAAATACTAATGCCATTAAAAGAAAAATATTTCTGCAAAATGTTATGACAAGATTTTCTAGGCAATTTAATATCCTTGAGAAATTAGATGTGCTACATAAATAAGAGGCAAACATTTTATTTTTCAAATAACTCGATGGGAAAGTCACAGAAAATGTGATTTGAAAATAAAAACATTAAGATAACTTTTGTAAAATGTATTTGAATTGATTTACATATAATAAATAGGAACAACCTAGATATGGCCATTAAATCAACATTTATTACTTATTGTTTATATTGTATATTATTATAAAATTGTGATTTGCATTTATTTATTTGACCTCTTTGGATTCTCGTATTTATTTAATTAATAATACCATTATTATTGTTAATTTATATAATATATACAAATATATAGTGTGAATATACAATAAGAATATAAAGAAACCAAGCATTTCCTTTTAATTTAGACAGTTTATCATTAAAATGTCCCACACTTGTGGTATTTTTAACTTGCTTAATTTGTTCAAACAAAAATCTATTTCTCTACTAGAAATAAAATTTATGCAATAGATTTAATTTTGAAATTTTCGGTAAAAAGAGACATTAAAAAATATATACTAAATTGCTGATATTTTTTATTTTAAATTAAAAATAAACAAAAAATCTAGTTCAAGCAAAAAACTATTACTTACTTTAATTGTCATGTCGTAAATAGTAATATATCCAAAAATTACAAAAATTCATTGAGTAGAACAAGTGCTATCGTGTTTTTAGTAAAAAAAAAGTCTATTGCTATAGGGTACAAAAGTCTAACGCCATTACAATGTAATCCAAAATATGCACTCCAAGTTATGTCTTCTGTGTGTAAACTTTTCACCATCTACTTTAAAACAACTATGGTAAATGCAATTTTCCATAAAAATTACTTTTAACTATAAATAACTTTCTACTCAATGAACTTTTGGATATATTACTATTTTCGACATGACAATTAAGTAATGATATTGTTTTTGTTCAAAACGACATATTTAAAGAAATCGATTCGTCACCTCTGTCTCAATAAGCACCAATCTTTTTTTTCTGAATAAATCAATCCATACAAATGAAACATATAACAACTTTCTAATTGAGTGCATACTAAGCGATAACTTTATATTTCTCAATTACAAAAACACACACACACACTAAATAAATAAAAAGATCAAGTTCAACCTTTGTGATTCCAATAGCTCCTATATTTCCACCATATGTACTGGTAGCGTGGCCAGCTCCCATTGACCCGGCCACTAAACTGGAGAATCCTTCTACCATGATACCTCGGTTCATGGAATGCTCGGGTGGAGGGGGTAGACTGCAGACGCGGGCACAGGCATAATAATCTCCAATAGAATCGATGATTGATGTAAAAGTTGCAATCATGAAACTAATGAAGGCTGACATTGAGAAGCTAGGAGGACCAAACTGGCCTGGAAAAAAAAAAAAGAAAAAGTTTTTTTGTTTTTTTTATTCATCTTACAAAAAACATAGATTTTATCCTAGAAGATTGGGTGCTTGCTTAGATTTGCACTTATTTAGGAAAATAAAAATTTTAAAGAAAAAAAAACCCTTTACAATGTAACTGCTTGTCATGGCATGAAGATATATTCCAAAATCACAAAAATTGATTAAGTAAGATTGTTTTTTTATTAAAGAAAATAGAATTTCATGATTTTTAGCAATTAAAAGATTTTCATTATTTTGAAGACAAACAAAATCTCTGTAGTCAAATTAAATTGTCACCCTTGAATTTTGGCAAATTTTAAAACACAAAACCCAGCATTTTCTACCCATTCATCTGATCGTAAAAAATTAATTTTCTTCAATAAAAAAAAATACTTTATCAAATTATGTGATTTTTGGCATATGCCATGATGGTAAGTACATCATAAAGATTTTTCTGCATCTTCTTTCCTTAAAATTTTCAATATAATATATCCTAAGCACTGCATATTAATATTGTTAAAGTGTAATAATCTGTGTGAATTATTACACTAAACTTTTTTGTTATCACCTGCTCTATAAGAATAAGTGCTTTATGCCAAATTGATGGTTGAGTAGAGTTCAATTTGTGCTCATTTTTATATTAAATACTAATTCCTAATAATCTTTAATTGTGCATTGAACAGATACCATAACACTTAATTTGCTGCACCTTATCATAACAAAGTTCCATACAAAATTTCAGCTGGATTCATCCAGTAGTTTACAAGAAAACTTCTAGAGTAAATGTAGTATCGTTTTGCACCTTATTCATTACAAAGGTCCATACAAAATTTCAGGCAAATTGGCTCAGTAGTTTCAGAGAAAAAGTGGAATGTACAGACAAAGAGAAATCTCTCTATATATAAAGTAGTAATGTGTGTGTGTGTACAACTCTCTTACAGCCCACACCGCTGGACTGATCATGACCAAGCCTGGCATGATGATGGTCCCCCACCTAGGGATGGTTTGCTAGTTAACCCTTAACAGGGATCTGTCTTGCCAGACACAAGAGCATATCCAGACACTGGCAGGGGTTATGTGTTGTAGTGACAGGAGATATGTCTTCTGAGGTTTCTGTGAGAGATCTCAGTCTTTGGATAAAACTCTCAGCTGCATGTTTTTATTTTTATGGAAATTGCTCCAGACAAGGCATGAAGTAATTTGATGTAAGGAGTAAAAAAAATAAATAAAAAATCAATTCAAGATAAAAAAAAAAAAAAACCCTACCCAACAGTAAGTGTTAGATGGAATAAATTCCAACCCAGAAAACAGCAATTATTCCCCCTTTGTCAAAAATATCACAGACTGTGATGACTAAAGGACAAAAAAATGGGAAGCAAGAGTTACGAAGTTGTTGAAAGTGAACCCTAGGTCTACTTTGTACTCTTGTAAAATTTTAGATAAATGCATATTTTTTTCTATTTGTTACACTTATAAGTTATGAAAAATATTTTATTTTGCCTTTCAATGATGTCTTGTTCTTTAAATCTCTTACCTGGATAAGGGAAAAAAATCCATGAAGACGAATGGATGACGTAAGATCGTGTGTCGGTTCGAGCATAATATTGAACACTTTTTGGATCATCTGAGAGAACATTTGAATAAGTGAGAATGCCACTGAGTATCCAGCCCAAAATAATGGCAAACAAAATCTGAAAATTGAGAAAAAAAAAAAAAAAAATGGATGAAACTTCAATTGCTTTCTTTCTTATGCGTCAAAATAGAAAACAAGTCAAAAATTCCATGCAACTATACTATAATAGTGAAATTCGAAATTTTGAATATAAAATTTCAAGGCACATTAATAGTCTCTACTTAATAGTCATGTTAGAGGAATGAATATGTCAAAAATATACACAGACAATAAGGTAGAAAAAGTTTGTAACAAAAATAAAGGTACTTGTACAGTTTAATCAAGACATTAAAAAATGAAAATATTGAAAAAAAAAGTTTAAATTGTATGTATCTGTTATGGAATGAAGTTCTCTGAAAAAAAATTCACTTAATTTATTTCATCAAGTAGTTTTTTTTTTTTTTTTTTTTTTTTTTACAGAAAAAAAAAACAATTTGTTGTGATACCGAGCAAAAGGTTAGACTTTTAGGAAGAAAAGCTAGTATTAAAGATGGGGAGTGAGTGTCAGCGGTTTAAATCAAGTTATCTCCCTGTGGCATGTTAAAAACATTCCATAATGGCTGACTTCAATGCGCTCTCATAAAAACGTGTTTTTCCGCTGTAAAAAAAACAAAACTACTTGATCAAATTAAGTGAAATTTTTTTTCGGAAATCTTCAGTTCAAAACCGATATGTACAATATAACCTTTTTTTGATATTTTCATTTTTTAATGTTTTGATTAAACTGTACAAGTGCCGAAAATAATTTTTGGATGAAAATTAGCGAAAATAAATTTTGTTAAAAAACACTAGCGAGTTCCAAGGGGAGGTAAATAGTGTGCAACTATTGCTAATTTTTTTTTTAATAAATATGGCAAGCATTTTTTACAATAAAGATTTTTTTTTTTGAATAATGCGGTAATATTTAAGTATTTCTGATGTGCCAATTAAGTAGATATCATTGCGTTTAGTTGAAACTAGCAGTTCAGCCCGGCTTTGCTTGAGCCATACGTACTGTTCATAACTTTATGTGCATATGTATATATTAAAAAGTGTGCATATGTGCCGTAATGCCTTACTATATAATAGGTTTCCTTAACTATCATAGAGAAAAGTTGGTAGAGACACAAGAGGTCAAATTTTTTAAAACTTTGACCCCAATTTTTACCCCTTAACATTTATTGTTTTGGGCTCAAATCAAATTAAAATGTTTGACCTATGTTCAAGTAACCTACATCTAAAATTTCAAGTGTTTAGACCCAAAATTGGCAGGGGAGTTTGGTAGAGTCTGCAAAAGTCAACTCTTTCAACCATGACCTCTTGGCAGCGAAACATTCACCCAAAAATTGATTAAAAAGCTTGCTGCATGTCTGAATACCCTTTATGTATAATTTCAAATGTTTAGACCCAAAATTGGTTTAATAGTTTGCTAGAGACTGCAAATGTAAAATCGTTTGAACTTTGACCCTTTGCCAGACAACTTTTCGGCCAAAAAATGATTAAAAAGCTTGCCCTATGTCTGAATACACTTTATGTAAAATTTCAAATATTTAGACCAAAAATTAGCTGAGTAATTTGGTAGAGACCGCAGAGGTCAATTTTTAAAAACTTTAACCCCAATTTTGACCCCTTAGCATTTATTGTTTTGGGCTCAAATAAAATTATAAAGTTTGATCCATGTCCAAAGAACCTATATCTAAAATTTCAAGTTAGACCCAAAATTGGTAGACTTCTGAAAGGTCAAATCATTGAACTTTGCCCCCTTAACAACCAAATTTCTGTCCGAAAACTGATCAAAAAGATTTTCCCAAATCTCAATGGCCCTTATGTCAAATCTCGAGTCTGTAGACCGAAAATTGACAGAGTTATTGTGTAGGGAAATGTACACAGACAGACAAACAGACATTTCAACTTTTATAGATGTATGGATTGACACAAAAGTCAACCTTTTTTCAAATAGATTTTTTTCGTTTTCCAAGTTTCACTGTTATAGTGTAATTGCACCGAAAATTATTATAAAACTTTTAACAAAAATGCTCCTCCTTCCCTCAAATTACTTGTATATACTTTTATGTGGTCAATCATACTACAGATTAGGCTGTCTGAAGATACTGGCTTCCTTAACTAACCAAAAATTGATGTTATTGTTTTTTTTCTTCTTTTCCTTCACAAAACTCAATCATGTTCTGCAAAATCAAAAACAATTTTCATCTATAAAACAACCAAATCAAGCATTATGAATAAATATTTGAAGATATAAAGAACTTGAAGCATAAAAACTTCTTCCAACATTCGGCGTTAAATAACCTGAAAATGGTTGATATGCAGTAAAACAAAACAACCAAATCAATTGTACCAAAGAAACCAAAGGCTTGGGTCATTGTGTCATTTTACTAAATATTAAATTTTGAATACTAATTCTGAAACTAGCAGCGATTCAAAACTGTACTTAGTGTGTATTCCCTGTGTTAACAAAGTTGTTTAGACTTCCTTCTTGGTATATTTCCAACAGAAATTATACTTTGTAGTGGAGCTTTTAGGCCGAGACTTGGGTCCAAACTTACTAAATTGCTAACAAAATTTTTTTTTCAGAAACATTTCTTGGAAAGGTAAAACAGAGAATACATTTTAAACATAACTTATACGACTGGAAACGTTTAGATGCATATGTGTAAAAGTAAGATTAATGTCAGAATTTTTCAGGTAAGATTAAAATAAAAAATCAAGCATTTCATTTAAAAGTTAAAAACTTAGGTGGAAAAAAATAATTATAGGAAGAAGCAAATAGCAGAAAATAAGTGGTTTTTGAATTGTCCTCCTCCTCCTCCTCTACTCAATGGAAATTGGAAGGGAAAGATGCACTTCATCTTCAATTTGATGAAAATTACTTTAAGAATTAGATCAAATCTCCGAGAAATTATTTATTAGTTATTTGTCATTGCTTTTTAACAATGATAGAATAGAAAAAGACTAGCAAACCTCACTTCTGTGAGGAAGATGTTCATAGGGAAGAGAAGAGGACCCCATAAGATTTTAAAATTGGGTTTGGTATTCTATTAAGGCAGGAAATGGTGACCTGAATGGCAGATATGGCAACAGCACTATTTTCCTGTTCTTTTTTAATGGCTTCTAGAAGAAAAGCTCACCATCTGTACAACTGATGCTTCCCCATTACAAGCATCTTTGCAAGTAAATGTCAGCAACTCCTTCAGAAACAAAAAAAATCAAAAGATGCCCCTTCCCCTTTCTTCCCTCTTGATACTAAAGCTTCTGGATTAGTAGTTGTAATAAAAGAAACTCCAAAGACAGAAATAAAAATCTAATTTTAGGTTTTATTTCATGACGAGCAAACATTAGGCGGTTAAAATGTGTGTGTAACATCTTTGTATTAAAACTTCTATGTTTCTACCTCTCACTATCAGTCTCTTCTTTCCTGTTTTAACACATCCCTCTCCCCCTACCTGGCTTTCACCTCTGCCCAACCCATTCCTCTCTCTTGTTTTAATGTATTAGAATTAAGAATAATGTAAGTAAGTTAATCACCTCTCTTTTATATAAAATAGATAACATTGAAAATGTCTACAAAACCGAACCCCTTATTGAAATATAGCCTGGTTGACCTTCAAAGAATGAATAATTATTTTTAAATTTTAGATATTAATTATCCAAGACAACATCAAATAAGAATATGCCAACCTTGTGGTTGTTTGTTTTATAGTTTTTGACTTAACTGGATGTACAAACACACATACACAGAGACAACTGCCCTTTAACTATTATACAAAGGGCAGTTGTCTGTGTGCATGTCCAGCTAAAAAAGTCAAAAACTACAAAACAAACACCAACAAAGTTGGTATATTCTTGTTCAACGTTACCCCCACCCCAATATCTTAAAAACAATATGTATATTCAATTTCTGAGTATCAACTAAGCCAGATATCATCAGAGGAAGGTTGTTTTTCAGTATTATTAACTAGCTGGATGTCTGGCATTGCTCGGTCGTACAATATACTTAAACATGATATTTTAATTTATGCAGATTGCATATGTATTATTATAGAATCAATCCTCTAATGATTATTATATATTACGAGGAATAATTTACCTTTATTTTTTATCATAAATTGAATTCATTATTAAGAAAAATATTAAAATAAAATAGTGAATTACACTCGGGCTTGAACACAGGATCATTCAATCTGTAGTCGACTGCACTACCACTGAGATATGTTTTCAGATGTCAACAAATCTGTTTTTTTTATAAGAAGAAATTATTTGTTGAGATTTTATTATTATCTCTCTTGCTGATGCAACCTACAATATTCCCCTGTAAAAATTCTTTTTTATCGATAGGAAAGAAAGACTATTTTAGGATCGGATTTTTTTTCGATTTTTGATACTTATCGGACAAATTTTTGTACAAAACATATCTAAGAACACTGCCAGACATATAAATATAAATTACTGTAGTGTGAAATTTGCAAAAGATAGGCTGAGCAGTGTCGGAACCTATGAGGAAGGAACACACACACACACACACACACACAAAGTGACTTTTATATCATAGTATATTTAGAAAGAAACTGCCAACTAATTCTCTATGGAATCTATTATATAAAGGAAAGTTGTTTGAGTGTATCTGTGTGTATGTCCAGCTAGAAAGGAATGGGCTAGGTGGAAGAGAAAGGAGTTTAGGGAAAGGTAGCAGGGGAGGGAAAAAGAGAGAAAGATTGAGAAGTAAAAAGATAAAAGGTTTAACAGATATGTTACATTTTTGCTCTGGGCAATGTTGAGTAGCCCTGCTAATATAATAGAAGACAAAAAAAAAAAAAAAACTGGAAATACTATTATTATTTATAGACAAGTCCAATCCTGCAAAGACAAGGCAGGTAGGCAAATTCACAAAGTCCAAAATAGTTACGAGAATCATTCAATAAAATAGATGACATTTCAGCCAAGAAAAAAAATTTGCTTTATATATATATATATATATATATATATATATATATATATATAAACTTGCCCGGCGTTGCCCGGGTGTTTGGAGGTGTGTGTTGAGTAAAAGAAAAAAAAAGTGGTAGTAGGCAGGCAGGCAGGCAGGCTCGAACCCGTACTGCAAAGGAGGAAAAAAAACAAAAAAAAAAAAAAAAATGACGTCTTTACCGAAGTGGTGAAGGTTTAAATTAAGGCTAGTCAATCAAAAAGAGGAGATGACTTTCGAAAATATTGGTGAAAAAAGCGACCTCTCCTTGTAGAAAAGTTGAGGGGGAAGGAATTAATGTTTTTAGCCAATTTTTTGATATTTGTCGTCCGAAGGGTTGTGCTTCAAAATGATACTAATCTCATGAAAATCCATTACCTCTGTCAAAGGTTTTAGGCAGACATACAAACATACATACATGCATGCATTTAAACAGACAGGTGAAATTTATATTATAGACTAGCGGGGGGTACCCGGCGATGCCCGGGTGTTTTGAGGTGTGTGTGGTTTTGGGTAAATCAAACTAAACTAAAATAAAAAAAAAAAAAGGTTTGGTAGGTGAGTATGAGGATCGAACCCAAACCCTTGAGGCAAAGTTGGAAATTAAAGTGTGAAAAAAAAAACAAAAAAACGTGTGACGTTAACCATTGGGCCACCGCGACATACAACGGAGACATGTTTGAATTTATTTATTTAACTATTAAAAACAGGTGTCCGCAATAAAAGTGAACTCTGCTGCTTCGATTTGACCTAGTTACGAAGGTTTAATAGAAGTCACGCAGTTAGCAGTGTTTGGGGGAAAACCAGCTTCCAATTGTCCAGATTGAATAGCAATCATCTGATATACAAGATTGATCAAAGCTGATTGCTTCTGGACGTTTCCCGGCGCGATATGCCAAGAAGTTGGTTAACTTAGTTTCGCTTTTTATATGACAAAGCCTAATCAACACGCGAGAAGCCAAAATAGCAATAATTTTGTAAAAATCGATGTAAAGAAATCTTTACGCTATGCGCTTTCCCAAATCCTAGATATTATTATCTAGGGCCTATATAAACACTTGTAAGCGATCGTAACCCCCCCCCCCTGGAGCATGTGCGAGAAAAGCCTTTGCGAGACATACACGAAATGGTCACACACATTTTGCCTTTTATATATATAGATAGATTATGTATATATTTATGCATGCTTGTGTTGGATAAACTCCCAAATGAATTAACCAATCATTATAAATTTTGGAACATAGCTGCTATTTTATTTACTTCATTTTCAAGAGGTTAGAAACAAGGTCAAATTTTCCATTTTTTTGAGTAGCCGGAAACATTTCTAGAAGATTAACATACTTTTTAACTGAAATCAACTTAAAAAAAAAATTGAACTATATAGGTATTTAATAAGGATGTTTGCAACATAATAGTTTGTTTGGTGTTACTATATATGAACCCTTTTTGGAGTATTTAATGCGGAGTCCAGTAATTTGTGAAAAAGGTTTTTATGCTTAAAGTTGTTTATATTTTCAAATATTTATTTGTGCTGTTTAGTTTAGCTGTTTTGTAGAGGAAAATGTTTGGTTTTGCGGAGCATGATTGAGTTTTGCAAAGGGTAAAGAAAAAAAAAATTCACATCACTGTTTGATGCATTTAAGCCAAGAAATCGATATCTTCAGACAGCCTTATCTGGTAGCACCAGATGCAATGTGGTAGAGGCTGAGAAGATAAACAAAAGTAAATAAGCAAAGATACAATATATACAATATTTTTATTCAATAAAACTTCTTTTTCAATTTTCAATAAACCTTTCACATCCTGTTCTACGCAATCTGAGATGATGGAAAAATACTTATTTTGATGTTTCGTAGTTCACCTTATTTACTGAATGACCCTTGTTAAATCAAATAGAAAAATTTTTTTATTCACTCACCGCTAACAATTTCTGAAGAGGATATCGCATGATATGACATCCTTTATCCCTACTCCATGCTGGCAGGATACAGGTTAACTTATCACAGTAAAGAGATAGAAGACCAGCAAACCCAGCCGTACTGAAAGAAGAGAGAAGTAAAAATATTTATCTAACAAAAATACTTATGCAGAATTCAAAACGTTTTATCGTTCATACAAATTTTTAGTCTTTTTTCAAGGCTTTCTATAGACAAAATTCAAGTTTTCAAAACAAAATTTGGCATATAAACAATCTATATATCTATAAAATTGAGAATGTATGTGTGAACACTTCTTAACTTATATACTCAACAAATTTTTGATTTAAAGACTTGAAATTTGGTATTTAGGGTGTTCAGACATGTGGAAAACTTTTTAATCGGTTTTCATCTGGAAAAAAGGGCTGGTAAGGAGTCAAAATTGAAAAATTGGTACGTTGGGGGGGGGGGTCATTGGATTTTTATCTGTTTGTCAACTGTTTCATGACTGCGCATGCGCAAATCATTTACATTAAGAATAAGAATTGAGCAGGAAATTTTCAGGTGAAACTGACTTTTCACTGTTCTGGTATGCCCACTGTGTGCTTGCTGTGGCCATAATTTCCTTTATTATTTTTTTTATTTTTATTTTTTTTACCACTTGGAGAGATTTTAGTTAGCATATAAATAGTGCTTTTGTCTTGTTTAGAATTCATCACAGTTGCTAAGGTAATGGGAGATCATCCTTCCCAGCAATATCACCTCCTTTATGAAGAGAGATGAGTTTATTGCTTGTCAGTTGGGATGCTCATAGTTTTTTTTTTTTTATATATACAAGGGAGTCACCACTTATCAAGGCCCAGAAGCTACTCAACGATAAGGTTAACTGAGTATACGGTAATCAATGGGACAATATCGTAGTAATTGTTAGTAGTGGAAATTTGGTAGATTGGATTACTTAAGGCTCATCAAGAACTTGTTTACATAGGACTTTAAGACAACCATATTGTAGTCAGTTGGAAAGCAGGCAAACAGAAGAAAGTTTCACAGGTGTGCTGTTCTAAGAAAAAAAACTTTGTTCATGGAATCCACATTTAGGTTTAGGCATAGATAAAGAATGGGGGGAATTATGGATAGTGGTTTCAGCGAGACGAGTGTTTTTCTTAGATTGGAGCTCAGACGAGCACTTGTCATAAAATAAAATTTTATTTAAAAATAAAACTACTTGATCAATTTACATGAATTTTGGTGTACCATATTTTCTTTCCGTCACAGATACTTGTATCATACAGATTTTTCTTTCGTTTTTTTTTTTCATAAGGGGTGAATTCCGGACAAACGCCAAACATTTTTTAAATTTTATCAAAGGGAAATATTTTGATCAGAACAATTAAAATAACTTGTACATTAAAAACGTAAAGAAATTATAATATTAAATACTTAACATCAAGTGTACTTTCATAGTTATTTTATTTGAGAGACAAACATTCTCTTTTGAAAACAGTGTGTCCAAGAAGATGAGATAGATATACTCACCCAAGAGCGATGCCCCAGTGTGAAGCTGAAAAATCTGCAGAAACCCGAAACAGGAAAAGACCAACTAATGTAATGGCTGGGATGATGGTCACTGGTCCAATGTAACTCATGAGGAATCCTACAATACCTGTGGCTCCTATAAGACAATGAACTAATCCTGCCAACATTAGACTGCCTTCAAGCTACAAAGGAGAAAAAAACAAAATAAATAAATAATGATTTATTTTTAAAAGAGCAGACATTTGACATGTGTATAATAAAAGTGAACACGTGTTTGGCTACTTCAATAATTGCATATGCTAATTAAATTTTTTATAAACAAAGAAGCATAATAATATCTGATAATAAAATTGAATTAATTTCAGTTTTAATATAAACACAAAAATATCCTCTTATTCAAATACAATAGAAAAAGTTTTCTCTTTCTTATCAATTGGTTTTGTCTTTTCTTATGAGAGTTTTGTCTTCATTTTTTTTTCTCAATTTATATCAATAGTTTCAAATAGAAAATTAAATTGCAAAGTCATAGCAAGTGGCTGAAGCCAGCCAGTTATCAATAAAACTAAATATATTTTTTATGGATTGCTTTTTCATTCATTTGTTATTTGTCTATCCCCCCTACAGGCATCATTTTATCGGAGAAATATATCTTTAAAGCTTACATTTACGAACTAAGATGATATCCATTCAAAGGTATCACATTTTTGTACAAACAGAAGATGCAAATAGAGAGAAAACGAAATTATGAAATTGACAAGTCATGTGACTGTACTACAATTATGCCCATAAACTAAAACACTTTTACTCACCAAACATCAAGCAACTCAGTGGAGATAGGTGTTTTTCAGATAAATAGAATTCAACTCAGCCATGAACCCCTGTCAACCAGCCCAACCAATCATAAGGAGCAGTCACATGGAAGTCAGTCAAAAGAGAGGACATAACATGTCTTCTCCCAGCAACTCGCTGGAAAAAGGGAAAAAACTGCTATCACTTCCTTACATAGATATCGCACATCCTGAAAGCATACTCATAAACTGATAAAACAGACAAACACACACACTGACTCAGTAAAAAGAGAGAATGTACTTTTGCTTTTGGGAATGATGTATATTCAGACAGGTAACTAATATATTCTCCAGAGAAAAACAAATCTATTGACTTGCCTCTCCACAATGGGAAAGAAACAGTTGGTTTTTAATGTAGGAAAGAAAATTCGCTTTCCCCAAAAAGAGTTGCTCTTGATTGCGAAAAAACTGAAATTGCGTCAGACTAGAAGGATTTCTCCTTTACTGACTGAGAACAAAAAGATTAAGTGTAATATCAAAACACATACTACACTTAGATCCTAATCAAAAAGGACAAGGTGATAAAGTATTTGTTTACAGATAACCCGAATAATTTGTTTCTTCATCTCTCCTGGACCCTAACCCAGTCTAATAATACTAAATAATGGCAATGACTGTATAAGGTTAAAAATAGAAATTGAAATTGGTGATGTAAGACAGATGGCCATAAATGCAGAATCTAGAAAAACAGAAAAATAAATAAAAATTCAAAGTGAATTTTAAGTTAACAGAAGGAACCATGAGAAAAATAGCGTTCAAAGAAAAAAAGACTTTGGCTATTTCCTATGTCTTATTCTCCAATGTTGCCCTTTATCAATTACTTATGATTTATTTGTATTATTTTAACCACTGTTTTTATCTTGGATGTTATGTTTCCACATTTATATTATTTCAGGTCTGTATCAATTTGACAGTATGGTTCATATTTTTTGAGATGAGGATTGATAATTTGCATAATTTGGACTATTGTTCTCATCATGAGAACAGTAGTCTGAATAATGGAATAATATCATACAATAGTATCCAATGATAACTTAGTAAACAAGAGGCAGGAGTTGGTCCAAAATTGTTGGCACTGGTCCAGATATATACTTTCTTTTTTCAGACAAAATTAAATGGTTTGAAGTACATACATACTAATGATAGGGAGGGGGATAAATGTTGCAGCTACATTCCAATACAAATTATTCATCCTCATTTTACAATTTTCGAAAGACATTTTAAGTGCATGAAATTAAAAAGAAATGCCAAATATAATTAATTCTTTATTGGATTTAAATAAGTAAGAAATTTCAAGAATATGAAGGAAACATTACTGTAAATGTACTTGAAGGCCAGAGAGTGCATCAGCTGAGATGTAGTAAATATCAAAATTGCAATCACTAATAGCCTAAAGGAAAACAATTTAAATATTTCATTCAGCATCCAAGTTATTTGAAAAACGTTATTTAAAAATAAAATCTTTTAATTTTGTTTTCCCTTTAATTATTTTGAAGTTTTTAACACATGAAACATTTTACATGATTCAAAATCATTTTATAAGGTTAAAGGCTATAAAAAGTCAACAATAAAGCTGTTTGCTGTTAGAGATTTCAAAAGTGATTTAAATTTTTTTTTTTAAATCAAATTTTAAAATTTTTTTAAAATCAAATTTTAAAATTAAAAAAAAAATCAAATTTTAACAATTTATTATTGATTTTCATCCTTATTATAATCCACTTAAAACAACCATGGGGATAAAGGGTTTTCCAGTTGGCCCTCCACACATCCTGGCACTATATGCCTCTCGGTAATAAATAACTATCCTTTGCAAGATTACCTTGTTAATATACTGGTATAGACAGAACACAGTAGATCTAGAGGAGTAAATCTAGACCACAAGTCTTACTATTCTATGAGTAGCAATAGTTCCAGCTGTACTCATTAACAAATTGATCTGGTTGTGAGAACAGCATGGCTTTGCAAATTATCACATATGTTTAACAATGGGAAGATATAAATGCTCTGGTTAGTGGAGTACAGAAGACTATAGCAGGTCTGGCACGCTGCATATACTATTAGTCTTAAGAAAAAATGTTTCACACGCAATTGACGGATGATCCAAGAAGAAAAAGTATGTTTTTTTAAACATAAAAAAAAATAAAATGCCATAAAATGTGTTTTAGATATATATATAGATACTTTTAGTAAACTCAAATATTTGTTTTATTCTTGGTGGAATATTTTGATTTTCAAGTTAAATTTATTTTATTTATCTTTTTTTTTTTTTTAGATTGTTTAACTGTGGACGCAAACTAATGACCTTGATGTTAGTCAAAAACAATACCAGTCAGTGATGGAAGAATCTGTTAAAATTTAGTGTTGTATTTATAATAGAATTTTTCTCAATATCTTTTAGATGAGGACTGATAATTTGGACTACTGTTCTCATTTTCAGTGTTACTCTCACAAACTTTCGGCTGATATAACCTCCAATCTTTTTCAGTTTTCTTTTTGTTAAACACTTGAGAATCTTTTTGTCAAATTCAAGAATTTGGCTTGACTTTCAAATGGAATCCTTTACTTAATCCACTGGGGTAGCATGTTCTCATTCCATCAGCTATGATGAAATATATATATTATATATATTAAGTAATTTACAATTTTATAACTAGTATTGTCCACACTGAAGATTGAACCTTCAACCCCCAAAAGAGTATCACTTAGAATTTTATCTCATACTTTATCCGTTATGTCATGGGTCCTTGCAGACAAAGTACTAGGTAAAATTCAGTTATAGAAGTTGAAGGTTCAATTCTCAGTGTGGGCGATACTAAGAATACAGTTGAAAATTATTTAAGACTTGTACCCAGTCATAGCTGACAGAACAAGAGCATGCTGCCCCTATGATTTAAATAGAGGGTTTTGTTTGAAATTCTGAGCAGATTCCAGAGTTCAACAAGATGTACCTTAAGAAGATTGGAAGGTACATCAGTGGAAGCTTTGTGAGAATAACATTCAAGCTGAGAATAGTAGTCCAAATGAGTCCAATAGTAATAGAATCTTGTATATTATTCAATACCTTAGTATTTTCCTCTTCTAAAACCTTTCCTATGAGTGCTTCACTTAAGATAGCGCACCAATCCAAGTTGACAAGCCACCACCCATTAGTTTTTTTAGGGTGATAACACTTGGTATTCAAAAGAAGGCACCCAGCTAAAATACTGTTCAGAGTCAACATGGCTTAACATCAAACAAAAACTAGGGTTTCAACATAATATTGCAATTTCCTTTGTGTCCTGCCTCCCTGACCATACTAACATGCAGAAATTTTAATATAATGCAAACAGACGTTTTGTTGCTCAATTCTCAACATAATCCCCCTAGACATGGTCCCAAAAAGTAACCCCTTATGTGCAAGTAGCAATATACCTTATTTGGGGTGAAATAAGAGTAAAATAAAAAATCATATAGTCATCAAGACAAATATAAATTCTTTAACTGCAGATCATATCTTATTGCAAATAACATTCAGATAAAAGAAAAGGTATTTCTTGCTGTGTGTATCAACATGATTGAATATTGTAATTTTAAAAAAATATTCAAATTGCATTAAAACCTTTTTCATAAAGTGCTGTGATAAAGAAATAATCTGAGTCGAGTATGCTTGATAAAGGAGAGATCCTTCTTCAAGAATACTTGACTTAGACTTCTACATTCATTACACACACACAAAAAGTATTTGAAGAAATATTGATGAGTATTTTAAAATCTAACATAATAAATTACCTTGTTAAATTTTAAAAGTTGCTCCTAAATAGCATTTAAGTTGATATATCAAACTTTCATTTGCTATTGCAACATATTATTGGAGGTATAACATACTTCATTATTATTTACAGTGGCCTCTACATGCATGTTTGAATTAAAGTTGAAGCTGATGAAGGAAATTGTTCCCCGAAACATCATATCATATTGAACTTTCATCAGACTACACTGACACAAGTAAGAATATAATACAATGTAAAAAAAGTATAAAAAAAACATACATATATATATATATTGTATTAATAAAAAAGTGAATCTGCATAGCTCATTCCACTATGTGTGTTAATTTGCTTCAGTTTGTGTCCATCTGTTATAATCTGTTTTTTTATAATTTATTTTTATATACACACTAAACGCTTCAAGCAAACTAAATTAACTGGCAGAAGAGTACCGTGAGTTAAACTGCCAAATAGCCCTCAAAACTTTATTTAAAAAATGGATGATTTATTCTTTTAATAAAAAGCAAAGAAACAAAAGAGTAGTCGCTTCACAGTTTGTTATATTAAAAAAAGTAGTCGCAGTTTCCTCTTCTTTTACTTCATTCTTTGTTTTTTAAGGTTGACATTTATTTTTAAAAAAGTAGTCGCATCTTTCTTTTCTTACTATTTTTCAAAGTTGCGTTGATTTCAGAGTTCTAAATTTTCATAAAAAAAAAAAAAAATGAACTAATTTCTTAGTAAAATGGAGTTATCCTCCCTTAGATCACCAATGAGTTATAAAAGTGCTGCTTGCTTAATGCTTATGCATAGAATTGAAAAAAAAAAAAAAAAAAAACAATAGCATAATTCTTTTTTGTTATGGTATAAAGGTAGGGTCTGAAAATCCAGCCTCGTTCTGAGTTTGAGTTACGTGATACTCTGTCACTGGTGCCGGGAGAACCTAGCCCCTTTGAATAAAGTGCAGAGTTGTTAACTTCAAACAATGGAAAAACAGAAAAGGTGTAATATACAACAAATAAATGCTACCAAAGTCAAGATAAGTTAAAAGAAAAACAAGAAGCAATTCAAAGAATTAAAAAAAAAAGAAGCGCTCAAAGAATTTTCGAGCATTTATTACTATAGACAACAGATTAAAAAAAAAAAAAATTAAACAGTTCAAAGAATTAGAATTTTTTATTGTACTTATGCATTTTTGTTACCGCGCTATATTTTAAATAGTATTTTCAAGTTAAATTCAAGTTTTACAATATCTTTTTTATTAAACTGTTAAGAGAAAGTTAAGAACAGTTAGAAAAAAACCCATGTTAAGAATTGCTTTCTAAATAATAACGTTATTATTTCAGCACGGTAACAAAAGTGCATAAGTTTTTGGTAAATATCCAGATCTGCTACTACAGAACACCGACCACTCTAATTTGTTTTTTTTTAAAGGTAATTGAGGTCGCTGACAACGAATCTGATAGTCAAACTTGGGGCAAATGCATGATATTTACCCCTGAACCCACGAACTACTTTCCACCATTTTGCAGCTTCCGCTGTAGCATAAACGACGGCTTCACCAAGCAAACTACATTGGGGGAGGGATTTTTTTTTTTTCCAGGACATAGAATTTTCTAATTTTCAAAAATACATTATAGCACTTTTTGGGTGAAAAATTTAAAATTAGCTGAAAAAGAAATAAAACAAGAAAAGGAAAACACTCCAAGCTGGAGTAGGGGTGTGTGTGTTAATTTATCTATTTTTTTTTTTTATCTGGAACATAGAATTTTCAAATTTTCAAAAAGTAACGCACCGACATTTACCAATTAGAACACCATTTAACATTTTCCGAAGATTTTACTGTTTACATTGGGGACGCGAGCGGACCCCCCCCCCCCGCTCGCGTCCCCAATGTAAACAGTAAAATCTTCGGAAAATGTTAAATGGTGTTCTAATTGGTAAATGTCGGTGCGTTACTTACGGAAAAACGTTTAACTAAACTGCAAAAGCACCTATTAAGCCACATAAGTTCTATAATTGAACCCCCCTCCCGCAAAAAAAGAATGAAAAACATAAAGATGTTTGGTGCTTATGTTTTTGTAAACCACATTAAAAACTATGTGAGACAAAAAAAGAAAGTCCCCCAATTTGTTGTACTTTTCTTTAACTGTAAGTCATTAAAAAAATGTCAGTCCGTAATTTTTTGATTGGTACGCCATGTGAGAAGGCAGTTTGCTAGGTGAAGCAAGCCGTCGTTCATGCTGCAGCACGTGTGCGTAGCGTAAACGGAAGCTGCAAAATGGTGGAAAGTTATTCGTAGGTTCGGGGGTTAATACCATGCAAACGGTAAATTTGCCCTAAGTTTGACTATCAGATTCGTTGTTAGCGACCTCAATTACCTATTAAAAACAAATTAGAGTGGTCGGTGTTCTGTAGTAGCGGATCTGAATATTTACCCTTTTTTTTAAAAATTAAATTCAACCGTTCAAATAATTTACATTTTTTTAAATTCAACAGTTCAAAAAATGATTCTAAGGGGGTTGGTTCTCCCTCGACACTGATTACGGACACACCTTTCCCCAAACTCAGAACAAGGCTTCATTTTCTGACCCCATCTTTATATACCATAACTTTTTTTTTTTTTTTATATATATAATTCCTTGAAGTTGCGTTTTCTTAATTAAAAAGAGTAGTCAAAAAAAAAAAAAAAAAAAAAAAAAAAAAAAATCCTTGAATTTGTATTGGTATAGGCGTCCAAAATCCTTGTATGAAAATAAATGAACAAATCTCTCATGCGGTTATTTCCTTCGATCCCGTGACGAATTTTATAAAAGGGCCAAATTTTAAACGAAACTAAGATTACATAAATAAAAAAAAAAAATAATAAAATACGGTCCCTTTATCACTTTAATGCTGACAAAATAAGGGAGATAACTTATCTCGAAATTTTTTCTTGTATATTGTAAAATTTAATTAAAACCATTTTTCCATTAAAACACACAAAACAATGATTGTCAAACTTTATTTGCAAAGACAAGAATTTCTTTTTCTTTTAAATAAAAATAGTACATTTATTTATAATCTTTGATATTCCAGAAATGTTTTTAAACATTTAAATTTCAATATTAAAATTAAGAGAAGTTATCTCCCTTGCTTTATCAGTATTAAATAAGATGAACTACAGGACCGAAAATAATTATAAAGAAAAATGGAAAAAATTTCATTTCATTTTGGTGTATTATTTGAATTAGTAGGAAATAATATTATAATATTAAATTAATTCATTGTTTTGAAGATGCATGAAACAAAATTTAATATTGTTTTCATAAACTTTTAAAAAAAATATTGGCACAATACTGGATCAATTCTACTTTAGTTAATGGACACATTTTACTTTGACACCATAACGAGCATGTACATAATAGAGATTTTTCTTTATCTTTTATTTTTTCAATATCTTTGCTAAACTGCATAAGCACCTATCATGCATCTAAAATTGGGAAAAGCATGCTTGAAAAGTGTCAATATTATATGAATATGGTGAAACAAAACAAAATGGCTACCACGTTTTACCTAATATGTTTATATAATAATAAAACTGAGCAAAAACTGCTTTTCTCAATTTTAGATGCATAATACTAACCGGATTTTAATGGAAATGATTCCTCGTTTAGTAATATATAGCGAAAACAACAACATAAAAACTACTTGGCAATGTTCACTTTATTAGTCCATCAAATGACTGTAGCAAACAGATGGAAAAAAGTGGAAGGGAACGAATGGTAGCAAAACAAAACTAGCGAATCGACTGCTGATCACAAAAACTAATAACTATTTTTTTTTTTCAATTAGGCTGTAGTTTAACATAACATTTTGATAAACAAAAGATACCATAAAAATTGAATTTCATCTTCCTTTCTCTGAAAAGCAAAACAAAACAAAAATTAGTTTATTAGTTGTTGTTATCAGCAGTCGATTGCTAGTCTTGTTTCATTAACATTCGTTCCTTCCCACTTTTTCCATCCGTTTGCTTCAGCCATTTAGCAGACTAATAAAATCAACATTGCCAAACTACTTTTAATGTCTAAACATTACTGCAATCTTTATAAATTGCCGTTTTTGTTTATTGTTTTATACATTTTATTTAATGTATCTTTTTTTTAAATTAAAAATTAATTTTCTTTATAAATCTCCAAAATTTAGAAAAAAAAAAATTTCTAAAAATTAAAAGCAAAATGTGTGAAGGTAAGTGTGTACATTGTTTTACTTATAATTTACTAACAAATAAAAGAAACCGGTGTCAAGGTAAAATATGTCCTTTTGGTCATTGTTCATTCTGAGGTTCCTGAAACATGATTGATCCAAAATATTCATACTGATTTGCACATTAAATAAAATTAACTTAATACTGTCTAAATTTAATTGTTTAACTTAAAACATGAACAAAAACAAGATATAATCTGTAATACACTTTATTACATTTTTTGAAAGACATTTGGATTAATATTTTTCCTAAATAAACAGGTAAAGTTATAAAAATTTGAATCCCCCCCCCCCCGGTACTGAATAAGTAAATTAGTTTTTCTTGTTAAAAGAAAGTACTCAAACATTTTTCAATATGTTTTTAATGAGCAAAGATTTTATTTCTTAATATTGAACTTTCCATAATTTCACTCTTCCAAACACAATTAAGTAATAAAAATAGTTTTAATCGTCGGTAGTTTTGAAGTTTAAGAGAAAAAATCAACATGGTGGGTGGCTTGTCTTGTTCACAAAATTAGGTATGGGTAGATAACTCTTGTTACTTCCCACTTTGAAAATATACATATATAGATCTTTTGCCAAGTATCAAGAAGAAATCCACAATTTATGCCAATCAACTAGTAAAATTACACTGAAAAAGATATATATATATATATATATATATATATATATATATATATATATGAGGTGCCTTCAATAAATTTCCAAATTCTTTTGTACCGGCATTTAAAATTATCGTAGACTCTTGAAAATTCAATATGTTATTGCTATACATCTGATGAGATGACTGACCAATTTTTATGATTTCAGATTCAAATGAAAAACTACAGCAAGAATTGGAATACATTCTACTAAAGCCCGATTGTCACAGCTGGTGAATTTCAAAAATGCAATCTGGACATGAGGATAATTTAGAAGAACGATATGCAATAAAATTCTGTTTTAAACTTGGGAAAAATGCCACAGAAACATATGGAATATGTCAGACTGCTTTTGGACCATATTGTATCAATCAAGCATCAGTATTTGAGTGGCGTAAGAAATTGAAGGAAGATAGGGAGTTTGTGACAGACGATGAGAGGTGTGGGAGGAGTAAAGAAGTTAGAATACCAAAGTTGATTGGCCAAATAAAGAATTTGTGTCTATAGAGACAATAACTGCACAGTTTGATGTCAGTGTGGGAACTGTTTACACAATTATTCGCAAGGAACTGAAGATGTAGAAGACTTGCGCAAAGTTTGTCCCAAGGGTGCTCCATCTTTGTCACAGACTATTCGACGAATATAGGCATCAAGATAATTCCTCACCCTCCCTATAGTCCAGGCCTTGCTCCATGTGACTTTTGGTTATTTCCTAAGCTCAAAGTAAACCTTAGAGACTGTCGTTATGAGACAATTGAGAGGATGAAAGAGGCTGTGATGAGGGTCATTGACATGCTCACACAAGAGGACTTCTATGGGGTTTGCTGGAAGTTGTTGAAATGGTACAAGTGCATTGCAGTTGGAGGAGATTACTTTGAAGGGGACTAGAGTTTTATGTGTGTACTATCAATAAAAGTGCCCGTACAGAAAAAAGTCTGAAAACTTATTGAAGGCACCTTGTACATGAATTTTCAGAAGGCGAGATTACATAACTATTTCTACAGCAAAACAACAACTATGAAAGCGAAAGTCCAAAACTGAAGTTTCGCCCTCATTTAGGCTCATTATTTGAACATCTGAACTCTGGATTCGAAACCCAAATCTCTTGCATGTGAGATGGGTACTGTACCACTTGAGCAACCATGCTACACACAAGAAAGAAAGCTAAAGCAAATCATGGCGAAATCCAACTATGATTGCATCTACTTCATCTCAAACAACGGTGTAGTCATCTAACCACTGAGAACTTAAGCAAATGTCTCATTATCTCTCTCTGACTATATATATATGCACACACATGCAAACTGAAAGTAATTAAAGCTATGTGCTTCCGTATAATTTTTTCTTAAATATTTTTTATCATTTTATTAATGAGTCACAACTTATCAATTGTCAGTTTAATAATGAAGAATATTATGAGGGGATTGAAAATAATAAATGGAAATAACAAAATTTGATTACTTATGAAGACGGATTTATGATGAGTACTTGTTGACATTGGGTTTGAAAATGACTATTTTGTGAACAAGACATGCTGCCATGTTGAATTTCAGTGGTAATATTCAGTATTGACTAAAATATGTTAGAGTTAAAATATGTTAAAGTTGATTCAAAGTAATGCCCAACATTAATAACAAATTCGGAATTTCCTCATAGTTTGACTAGGAGATTAGCTAAATGTCTCATTGATATGAGAATGTAATAGTGTCAAATTAATGAAGGATTATATGATGTTCTTGCTGTATGCAACATCAACATACCAGTTGAACTTTTGGCAATACATTTTCATTAAGGTTTCGTTCAAGGACAGAATGGTTCGTGGTATTGAACATTGTGTGGCCTGAAAAATAATTGCGTAAGGAGAAGAAAATTCATGATTGGAAAAAAAGAAAGAAAAAAACAGAAAAAGAAAAAATACAGAAAAAAAAAAAGAATTGAAAAGAAAGAAACTAGCTTGAGAAATATACAGTGTTCAAGACGAATTTGACACATTTTTTAACTGTAAAAAAAAAAAAAAAAAAAAAAACATATCTTGGCCAATAATTGATGTCTTTTCAAAAGTGCATCTCTTGGAGAGTTTCTTGTTGACTATAGCTCAATTATAAAAAAAAAACGTTCAGAATCTTCATCATGTTCGAAGCTTGACCTGAACCTGGAGCATGTGTCCTTCCAAAGACGTCTGAACATCAGTTTGGTTCTGGTAATCAGTTCATTCTTGGTGTTGCAGATGGTACAATCTGTGTTTATTTCAACTGTGTTCCATACACAATAGGTCATTAAGTTGTGCTGAGACTGGTGAAGTTGTGAAAGTTCTCGATCAGCCACTTTTAGGTTTTCCCAAAGGTTTGACATCAAGCAGTCTTGTTGCCACATGTAAGGCCTTCCCCCAGCACTTGTCAACAGTGAAGTTAATATAGCCATCGTATTTGAGAATGGGTCCCTTTTTTGAAGTTGCAAGGTGGCATAACTTTGCTGAAAACATGCCTCAAAACCGTCACAGTTTCATGGAACTTGGTCTTCATGATTTGTGGGACTTTGTGTGGGCTGTAATCTAGCCATGTGTTCTGCACATTATGTAACTGTCATGGCAGAATTCTCGTCTGAACATCTGACTCAAATGAATGTCTAACTGCTGAAAAGTTTCTTAGTTCTCATAAGGTGGTTCTTAAGTAGTTAACACTTTCAACTCCTGCATAAGAAGTTGCAAAGATTCTCACTTAGCCCTTTCTTTATAGTCGCCACTCTTATGCTCTCTCTCTATGGTCTGCAGTGTCTTGGCTGGATCTTGCAGCGCCCCCCCCCCCCCCAGCTTTTTAGCAAATTTTGTTGTACAGACACAGTTATGAGCCTTCCTGTTTTCACATCTGCATTGCAAATCTCCAACTCATATCTCATGGCCTTCAAAATATTCAAGGAGCACAGGGTTGCAGCTAAGATGTTAAAATGTTTTAATTCAGTGCCAATCATTATGATAACGATCATTCTCCTCCCAATATTCATCTGCTTTCCAGCCATCCATGACCTCCAGCTGTCACAGCCACCAATACTACATAGAAACATCAATCCTTGCATTTTATCACTATCAAATATTTTAAATGGTTCTGAAATGAAAATGAAAGAATATAAAATAATTATCAAGTTTGTCTCAAACACTATATATTTCAATAGCCTTTATATGCAGATATATCATAATTAAATGAAAATATTTTGAATAAAATAAAATTCCTGAATATTTTCACTCAATGACTTTTCCAAAAACATAAAAAAAATAATAAAAAATGAGTAAAAACAAAACAAAACAAACAAAAAACATTTGAATAAAGAAAATTTAAATGTTCTAATGGCATCTAATTGTCAGATATCCTTTTTTTTTTTCATACATTACATGCAAATTATTCTTGAAGCATTACCTATTCATTGCCTTTCTCCAAACCACCAATTTTTAAAGGGGAATAACTCAAGAAAACATCGGTTCTTCATTTTTGTAGCAGAATTTGAAATTTGAAATATTAAATTTCAATTGAAACCGATGGTATCTACTGAATTGTCATGTCGCAGTAACTAAAATATCCAAAAATTATGGAAAACGATTAGTTAGAAAATTAATTATTAATGAAAACAATTTTCAAAGACAAGTAGCAAAAATTAAGTTTCGCTAAATTGGCCGAACATTTTTCAGTTTTTCAAAAAGACTTACCTCCCTTTCTGTTATGATTTGAACTCTCCGGTTTCTTTCTTTTGCAATTAGGTGATAATTATGGTATGAGCCTGTTCATTTAAAATAACATTAAAGAGTTCCATTCTAAGAAAAGAAATTAGTTGAATATCTTAAACATGAACATTATACAAGATCAGCTTAAGATTTTGTGAGGATTTCTTTTCCTGAAAGAAACTTCAGTTCTTGCACAAGACAAGATAGGAATTCTACTCAAAGATAAATTTCAAAAGAAAAAGGATCCACGTGTATTAGTTGGACAATTTTACTTAGATAAGTCATAAAAAATGATAACTGAAAGAGTTACCCCCCCTCCTCTCTGATATCCTGGAAGGTTACAATACAAAGGGTAGATAGTTCCTCAGCCAAGATGAAGGTAATACTTCTAAGGAAAGAGATACAGGGAGCCTGTTGGCTCTGTATGGCAATTTTTTAATGATTGTGTCACAAATAAAAACACCTGCTTCCAATTTATGATGAGCCACCATAAAAGTCGTAAGGCTCAGAAAACTGTCATCAAAATGCTCATGTCAGTGCACAATCTGGTCTAAACAGAGATAATGAAATATATACAAAACAGTAAAAGAAGGTTCGCGAAGACATGCATTTACAAAAGTTATCTTATGTGTGAAGAGTGTCCTCTTAACAGATGTGCATGCGTTGGCCACAACAATTGCTAACTTTTTCAGCCGTAGGAGGAATATTTTGCTTGTAACAGTATTTTTTGCAGTCATTCAATCCATCTTTAACTGATATTAATCACCATTGTGAAAATGGAAAATAAGACGTGAATCCTAACCATTTAAGGATTCCTAAGGAAGCAATGATAGAGTATACTTTTTGGCCAATTCATCCTTAAAGAGCTAAGAGACCAATATTTGTATTACAAATTCAATAGCTTTCGATACAAACAGCCTTTAAAATGCTGAAGTGAAAAGAACTTTTTTTTTTTAATAATTTTAAAACAATATCAAAACAATATTTTTATATTTGTTTTTTTTTTTATTTTGTGATTTATTTCCTTTTTAAAAGTTGGTAGGTTAACATAGCTATTCAAAAATAATATTTTACTTAAAAAACTTACTTAGTTTTAGTTTTGTCATGGTGTCCACTTTTTTATTGTTTATTTTGTTGTTGTTTTCATTGCTTTTATGTAATATTTTGTGCTTTAATTATCATCTCTAAATTTTTGCAGCAGCTGTAGGATAATTTTAGGATATTTTTATTGAGAATTTTGTGTAAGGGATTGGTTGCGGGAAAGTGCTTTTCGATAAGATCTAGAAATTTCTTGCCAAGTTTTATTTTTAACATTTGATTGCATGGCGCCGTATACCAGATTATATTTCTTTTTCTTCTATTTTTAATTTTATTATAATTACTGGTGTTTTGTTGCTTATATTTAATATCAATATTTTTGCATGCACTATTTTTTAGGGCTGTTTCATAGATATTGGATTACCTGTTAAATACATTTTTATTGCTTGAGTTATTGCTGAGTCTACTAACTATCGAGTTAGGAATCTGTTTTATAATTGATGGTGGGTGATTGGACTTAGGGTTTATGTATATTGGATTAGCATTATCTTTTAAGTAGCGTTCATATGTGTTTTTATCTAAATTTAACGTGACATCCAGAAAGTGTTATTTTTATGTTAGCTAATACATCTACTTTTAGGCCTAATTTTTTCATTTCCTTGTGTATGATTTTCTTAAAATTATCTCCCTTGACTTTGTTGGAGTCTTTTATTATAGCTAGTCCATCATCTATATATAGGCCGATATCCATAGTATCAAATATGCTTGTGAAGGAATATAGAATGAATAATCCCACAAGATCTGATGCCTCTGCAGAATCCAGGGCACCCATCGCCAAATCAAATAAATTTGTCATTTTAGTTTTTATCCATTGGTTATTGTTATTTACTAGAATTGATTTTCTACATTTTCTAATGATGTTGATTTCTTCCGAGGATATATGAGTGTATGCCTCAGCAAATTCTAGGGCAATGTTGAAAAGTTCTTCGGATACCGAGGGATAGAAGTCTATGATGTTGAACTGTATAAACGTACATTTATTTTTGTTTTCTATATTTTTACACCAAGTGATTGCTTCGGCAGTATTTACCCACTGGTTTAATTCTAGTTGGAGTCTTTTATTATAGCTAATCCATCATCTCTATATTTTCAATAAAAATACCCTAAAGTTATCCTACAGCTGCTGCAAAAATTTAGAGATGATAATTAAAGCACATAATAACAAAATATTAAAGAAAAGTAATGAAAACAACAACAAAATAAACAATAAAAAAGTGGACACCATGACAAAAATAAAATTAAACGAAAGACACATATGTAACTAGTAGAAATAATGATAATAATAAAAAAACCCAACTCCGGATGACAACAACAACCATACTATATATGAATAAAAATAAAAATACTAATAACGAACAAAATAAATACAACTGTAGATACCGCACACTTTGCCCACTTCAAAATAAATGTCTAACCAAAAGCGTAGTTTACCAAGCCACAATATTTGCAAAAGAAAGCCCGAACAACAAGAAATATTACATAGGTATGATACCCTTGGATTTCAAAACTCGATATTATGACCACAAAAGTACATTCAATAATAAAAAACACTGCATGAAAACAACCCTAGCAAACAAATACTGGGAACTCAAGGAAAACGGACGTTCGCCTGTAGTCGAATGGAAAATAGTAAGACAAGCAAACACATGTAGAGACCTAGACGATCCATGTAGACTATGCCTTCATGAAAAAGTTCCTATCATATACTTTAAAGAACCCCAACATCTATTAAACTGTGGGAGAGAAATAGCGAACAACTGTGTTAACAGGATAAAATTTACTCTAGGATAGAGATACAAAATTATTTTAAAACTAACAAAAACAATAGAAAATAAACAAAAAAATAAATAAACATGCATATACATAAAGTATCACACACATTATATATATATATATATATATATATATATATTATAAACTAACATATAAAAAAGAAATTTAATCTAGATTTAAACAGGTCAAGACACTAGATATCTATGCTAAATAGCACACGCAAAGGAACAGGTCAACCGTAGGTCAACTGGGTCTTTGTCCTGTAAGTGCCTGCTCATTGGCTGATTAAGAAGGGTGCGGTGGATAACTAAAAACTCAATAGAAGGTGCGTATATAAAAACGTGAGACAACCACAAAATTCTCGCATAAGCCTGAAGAAACCTAGAGTGGATGAAACGTGGAATATTCTGTGTAGCTTAATCGCCATATATATTTTATAACTTACTAATATATATATATATATATATATATGCTAAGGATATATATATATATACATACACACACACAAAAAAAGGTGGTCATTTTTTAAAAATTTGACCCTATTATGACCCCTTAAAATTTATTGTTTTGGGCTCAAATCAAGTTATTAAGTTAGATCAATGTCCAAAGAATCTATATCTGAAATTTCAAGTGTTTAGACCTAAAATTCTCGGAGTAGTTTGGTAGAGTTCTCAAAAGTCAAATCGTTGAACTTTGACCCCTTAACGGCCAATTTCTGGCCAAAACCGATCACAAAGATTTTTCCTAATCTCAGTACCCTGTATATCAAATTTTGAGTCTGTAGACTTAAAATTGACAGAGTTATTGCGGAGGGAAATGTAGACACACACACGTTCACTTTTATAGATAGATATGTCTTACAAAAACAAAATACTAAAAATGAAATTATCTGTGCAAGAAATAGCCATGAAACGGACCATATAACTTGTCTAGAATCTACAGTCGACTTATACACAGGTAATACCTAAAATGACACAATTTCTGGTCTTAAAATGCACATCAACTTATACACAAGATCGACTTACAAACAAGTATATACAGTATAGCAAATAGAACTAAACCAATAAAAGATTTATATATTTGTCTAATATATGAAGTGAAATCGATCTCTTATCAATTCTGTCATTGATAGCTTTCTTCCTAAAAAAAAAAGAAAAAAAAAGAAAAATCAATATTTTATTTTTGGTCATTAGTTTTTCTTGTGGATACTGGTTTGTCAGTTCTTTTGGTAGATAGTTGCAGCATATTGTTAAGACCAATAAAATATAATTTAATTTGATTTCTTCCAGAAAAATAATTTGTCCAGATTAGAATAATTTTCAACTTGCCACTATATTGGAAAAAAAAAAAAAGAAAAAGAAAAAAAGTGATGTATTTGTCCATACACAAGTTACTTCCCTTTGATTGATAAAAATAGCTTAGTTTAAAAGGAAAAAAATAAATTCCAAGTAAGCAACAGCTAGTTATTTGTATAGCTCTATCCAGTCGGATATTGAGTGCCTTGTCTTTTATCTGTTGTTTTAATATGGTTCTGTTCTGAATAAGAGATTGGTTTTCTTATTATATATACAAATTTTTATAAAGAAAAATAAAATGTGCAATAATTTCTCACATTTTTACTTTTTAAGGAAACAATTACAGAATATGCAGTTACATTAAAAAGAGCATGATATAGTTTTATACTTATATCCTGTAATTACATGCTGATTAGCTATCTGTATCGGTGGTTTCCAGGGTAGAAGGCTTTTTCGATACTACCCTACTATTGGTGGAATGGACGGTGCTTCTGCATTTCTTGACCCACAATTTCCACAAAGTTGGCTCGGGTTCGCTCAGCAGCTGACGAAAATAACTGGAAAAGGTCAGCAGAGTGTTCCTCAATTTTTACCAAACACACTGTTTTTAGCTAATACGAATCTATGAAGGCTACATTTTTATAAATAGAAAGAAATAAAAAATTAATTTTAATCGTTCAGGTTAGGGGTTAAGATTGGGATTGGGTTAGATACATGTTTATAATTTTATTGTTTTTCCATGTTTATCATAATTTTCTCATAGCGGTTTAATGTTTTGCAATGAACCACTTCTGGTTATTCCCATCAGTGGCCGAGCACACTTCAGAAACTTTGTGGAAACTACGGGGTCAGTAAATGCAGCAGTACCGAATGGACTATATATATGTATATATATATATATATATATATATATTAAAATAAAGACAAATTCAAAAATGATAAAAGAACAAGAAATATTGAAATAATTTTTGTTTCAATGTTAAAATAAAGGCTACTTTAGCAGATTTTAAATCACATAATTTTACAAAAAGAAGCTATTCAAAATACATTTTAATTGAAGCTATATTAAAACCGGTTTTAATTTAGATATTCTTAAAATAGTATTTGAAATATTTTAATACAATATATCACCGCTCGTATTCAGAAATGTCTCGAGTTTTTTAAATTGAAAATAACTAAATGACAAATATTTTAAAAGCAATCATATTTTACAAATACAATTAGTTATAGGGTCACATTTTAAATTAAAATGAAAATTGAACAAACGAAATAACTGTAAATAGGAAATTATTTGAAAAAAAAATGTTATTTTTGATTCAGTTTAAAAATGAGTAAAATTTTTTATAGATGAAAAAAAAAAAATCGTCTCATTTTTTGTAATATGAAAAAAAATTTAAATGAATGCATAAAACAAATTTTAAAATGTTGATGAAATTCGATCATTTTAATAGTTTGTGTTTATCAAAAATGAAGAACAAAACAAAAAGATACAAAATAAACAAAACGCTATAAATATTGAATTAAAAATAAGAATAAATAAATAAAAATCATGGAGATTGAGATCCAAAAATCACTACTCTTAGCTTTAGTTCTCCAAATCTTAGACATGAACTGATAATGAAAAAAATCATTGTGTACAATACTCAAATGCCCTTACAACTTCTGCTTTATTTTACTTCAGTTGAAGATGTCAGAAATCAAGAGCACCCCTTCCTGAGGCCAACACTTGATCTCTATATGAGATACATAGATATTCGAATATCTCAGCAAATTTCTCCCTTATCTCTCAAACACTGAGTTTGTTAAGAAGTTGAGAGCATAATTTTGCTCTTCCCAACTGACTATTTAAATATGTTATAGTATATCTTTTTTTTGGTCTCTTGATATTACTGCATTCCAGGATAAGAATTCACCTAGTTTAGTGGAATATCAAACTTCGTGCTGTTACTTCAGGTAACAGAAGGTGCACTATTCATTGTAAAAACTAGTGTCAGTTAGCCATACCAAAGAGGCGTTAATTGGGCCATGAATACTTTGTGATTTTGAATATTTAGTCAGGGTTTACTTGTAGGGAAAAGTATCCTACTGCCAGGTTGTCCTGACAAACTCCTGTACAGAGAAACCTTAGAACACTCGAAGATAGTGTCTTGTACATACATTCAAGTTCTCAAGAATGTATGTACATATATGCACGCATATGGAGAGGAAACATTACCTGTAATTTGGTAAATTTCGGAAATCATGAGTTTTAATGGATGCAGTATTTCAGCAGCCAACAACTGATGCAGGCAGTTTGTTTCATTCTTCAGAAATGTTTCCAAAGGTCACGAAAAGTGTGCTGTTTTCTGATCGACTTTGTAGGCATGTTGCGTGTTAAACACATGAAATCGAAAAGGTGTTATTGTTTGTCAGATGCTTAATAATGTTGTGGATATTTACTAAGTCGGTTGCTAGAAGTCAGAGCTAAGCATAAAACGAAAATTTCATTTAATAAAATTTTATTTAGTTGTATGCCATATCATTTTCAAGGTGGGTGCGTTAGTTTCGGATCAAAACGAGGCTGGGTTATCAGTTAAGAAAGTATGATGTTGAGAAACTCAAAACAAGAAATGAAGCTTGTACATCACTGATAACTCAACTGAAGCATCTTCAGAGCTTTTTGCTTTCCAATCTTATTAATTGCTAGCAGGGAGACCCGACGTTGCCCAGAATTGCATGAGGGTTAACAAATGCTTCGTCCACCCCATATTTCTATTGTTATTAAAATTGGTGGAATTGTCCATTTTTCAATCAAATTGATTGTCTGCTCTAATTGGGGAACTGCAGTGATGCACAGGGAGAAACCTTCACATACCTCCTCGCAGTGACCTAATCCACAATACATTGTAGTTTACATTGCACTGTAGAGAACCTACTTTGATTTTATAAAGTTATTTTTATATAATGGTTTGAATTAAGGTTTAAAATGCAGAAGTCAAGTATCATGGTTCAATTGTGCTCTAAAAAGAAATATTAATTTCGAATATACCCCTGTTATATCAAAGAACCTACTTTGATTTTATCTGCTGGGCCTTTCTGCTTGCGTGGTAATAAAACTTAGGCTGTATAAGGTATTAACTTTAGTCAAAATTGAATTTTTTCGATTATTGATTATCAATACTTATCGAAGACATTCCGATGCAATACCTATCTAAGAACACTGCCAAGCACAAAGTACATTTGTGTAAAATTTCAAAAAATTTGGCCCAGCGGTTTAGGAGTCCATAGGAGACAAACTCGCACACAGTTTTTTTTTTTTTTTTTTTTTATATAATAGTGAAGATTAAATGTCTGTCAGTCTTGTTTACCTACCAAAATGGCATCTGGTTAGTAGATATCCCTCTTTTATACATCACATGCAAATTACTCTTGCAACATCACTTATCCTTTACCCTAAACAGACAATTTTATCTCAACAAAAAGTATCTTCATTTCTTTACTAACAAAAAAAAAAAAAAAAAAAAGAAAAGAATTCCCTCTATAGTAAAAGCAAAAAATGAAAAAAATGTATACCCATGATGAAACAAACATATCATATTCCAAAAATTACATAAATTGATCAAATAGATTTACTTTTATGAGAAAAATCATTTAAAGTGATTAATGGGAATTCGTAGGCATTACAATATAAATCTTGGAAGTTTGAATGATTGAGTTAATTCCCTTTGTTCTTTTAGATCATTTTCAAAATGGTAGACAGGATGATCATTCTTTGTTTAGCTATAAAATATGAATTTCTTATTTAAAAATGAAACTACTTGATCAATTTACATGATTTTTGGAATATGACAAGTACATACACCATACACATTTTTCTTTATTTTTGTTGATTTTTTTTTCAATGTAAGGAGAATTCTGGATAAGAACTAAAAACAAACATATTGTTCATACTCAGTATTTTATACAGATGGTTGCTTTCAAATGTGCATTTTTTAATTTTAATTTTAGGACCAACAACAACAACAAAATAAAAATCTTATTATTTTGAAGATTTTTTGGGCTTTTTTCTAAGTATGTAACAATAGTATGAGACTGTTTTATGATTATTAAAATTTTCTTATAAAATAAATTTTTTTAAAAATTCAAAACTTTTATTCATCCATTTTTTAATTTTTTTTATTTATGAGTCACCACTCATCAAGGAAAAAAAGCTACTTGAAAATGAGGCTTAATAAGATGCATGTATTTGTGAATGAATGATGAAGAATATTATGAGAGGATTGAAAATGAATGGAATCAACAAAATTTGATGACATATTGGGATGGTTTATGACATTGAACTTGGAGATGACAATATTGTAGTCTGCAGGAAGTAGTCCTTTGGTAATGTGTTCCACAGACGGGAAATTCTGGGAAATTTTGATGTTAAATACATAAAGGAAGAAAGACAATTTCTTTGCAGTTGTGGTAGAAAGACGACTTCTTGCTGTGAATGTTTCACAAAGAGGAATCAGAAAGAGTGGCACTCACTTCAGCACTTTGCGTGAATATAACCAGACAGGCATGTTGAGTTAGTGTTATGAAAATAACGAAAGATAAGCATGTATTCTTTTTGGAGAAAATTACTGTATAGAACATAATAGAATAGATCATCGCCCTAGTCGATTGCACAGTTGAAAAAGAAAAAGTGTTCTGAGTGATATATTCCCAGATGTAGCAGCAGTACTCCATCTATTCGACTTGACCTTTTTGCTAGGAGCCTCAACCAGGAATTTTCACTCAATATAAAAGCAAACAGAGCATAAGTCATTATTGAGATGGCTTTGTCCCTGTTGGCTGAGGCATGGTTTTGGACCTATGTAATTCTAAGGGGTTCACCCTCTCAGGTCTTACCTTTGTAGCAGCCGACACCTGCTACATCACAGGCAGAGACTACTTCTCAGAATTTCGAGATCTGAAATCCATTTCTCCCTGGCTTGTCCAATCACAATCCAGCTCTCAATCACGTGACCGAGTATATAAAAGGCGAAATCACAAACCTTTAATTCTCTTTCTCGCTGCTTTGCCCAGAAGCAGACATTGCCTGGGACTGAAGCCCCAGGCAGAACGTGAGTACTACAAACTAACAATGGCTCTCTTCTAACTAGCATTTATTTCCACATGCTGTACCCAAACAAACATTCTTTGTTAGGCTAAGACTATACACTGACACACACACACACTCTTTCTTACCACGACTAACTCTACGATTGGACACACGCTCCTACAAACATAAACACACTGAAGACTATGCCCTTGCTTTCTCTTTAAATCGACTTCCTTTGCCCTGGCTACTACTAGCTATAAACACGTGTGGACTGAACTGTTCTCTTTTTCAACCAGCTGGCAATATATTAATTCAATCTCTACACAAGAACACTTCAACCTACTAACCTGTTTCTCTCTTGTACTCTTCTACAAACACTACTAACGAAGATAACAAATAAAGTTGTTTATTAAATGTTAAAATGAGACTCCTTTTCGTTGTCTTTATTATTAACTAAACCTTCTCCGTTTGAGAAGGGATTAGTTTATTATTAATCACCTAAATCGCGCCTACTGTAGGAGGAAGATAAATATAGGCCTTGTGAATAGGAGCAAAGTGTATTATCTGTTCTGAGGACAATGATTGGGCCCAGAATATATCCTTGAGGCATGCCGGCATTGGTATTGCTTCAAATTTCTGTCCATCAACAACTACTTTTAGAGACACATCAGAGAGAAAAAATTTGATCATTGAGAAAGTATTATCATCAATCTGAATTCTCTGGAGAGCTTCACTGCATGCTTAACAGAATTCTACTCAATGGTCAATATTTCTGTTGCATCATCACATGTGGTTTTCGCAGGTTATTCTGAAGTATTTGCTAAAATATGGGGAAGGCGGATCACTGTCTTCTCACATATAGCACAAAATTTTCACCCATCTGGTACTCAATGTCATTTAACTTCTGTGATCTAAGAAGAACCAGTGTGTCAATTAAATTATGCTGGATATCGTATAAGAAGTATTATTTTTATTATTCAAACTATTGCTTTTATCTTGGATGTTGTTTCCACAACAGTTCAGCCGATGCAACTTCTGACCTTTTTCAAATGAGTCTTATTGAAAGCTATATGGAATTTCAAACTAAATCCTTTATTTAATAGGCAAGTTTAGATTGTTCATGAATGAACTAAATGAGTTAAACTGAATGGATTAAATAAATGGCTTGGTTCGAAATTCTGTATAGATTCTTTGAGTTCGACAAGACGCATCCAAAAAAGGTTGGAAGTTATACCAGCTGAAACATTAAAAATACGAGAATAGTGGTCCAAATAATAAAAAATTATCAGTCCATATCTCTAAAACTTCTGAAATATAATAAGGAAATATTATTTAAATAATTCTTCTAAACAAAACGAATTTTTTTTTATTTATATATATATATTATTTGGATTATTAAAAACACTATTCACATCTTGAGCGTTTTTTAAGAATCAATAGTTAATAAGTAATAAGATTATACATTTAAAAACAAGAACAGATTTAAGGCTCCCCAAATTTATACTAGAATTATCTGATCAAGTAAGAAATAAAATTCAGTTCTAAGTGAAACTCTTCTGGAAATTGAAGGTGCAGCTAAGGATACAACTGCAAATTACAGGGTGGAACGATAAAATTGTCGCCCTAGAAAAGACAACATTATTCCATTTCTATTTGAGGAAAACCGGTTTTCTTTTTTCTGTTCCAGACTATGTACTAGATGGTCAGTTGTGTACAAATTCCAAGAGCGATAGGAGTCTTCTATCATGTCTAAAAATGACACAATGTTCAACGAGCGAGATCAGAGATGGGCCGCTGTACAACTCATGCTCTCTACTGATCCAAGTTATGACAAGAGAGACACCCTCAAAAATGCATCGTTGGATTGCCATGAATAACACGAACATACCCAGAATTATGAAAACAAAATTTCTGGCCATGGTTATTGACTTTGGTGTGGTTTTAAGTGAGGGCCACATCATGCCATCTCACATCCTTGAAGTTGGCTTGAAAGTCAATACCAAAGTATACTCGGATGTGCTAAAGAGCTGGCAGACCCTGGGTGTGGCAGCAAAACTCAGCACCAGCCCACAAATTCAAAGAGATTCACACTTGGCTTCAGAAGGAGTACTACAACTTTGTACCCTTCTCTCACTGATCCCTCCCTCCTCCCCCGACCTGAACCCGCTGGACTACTTTGTTTGGTTATACGTCGAGAACATCACCAACAGGACCTCCCACAACACCAAAGCCAGCCTGATCGCCGAGCTCCTGCCGGCCCTTATGGAAAAGGCATGCTCCCAGTTCTGGACCTGTATTGAAGCAGTGATTGAGGCTGAAGGCAGCTACATTGAATAGATGTCAGCTCTTCTACATAATCAAGTTACCTAAATTGATTTTTTCAATCAAAGTTTTAAATAAAGCTGTAGTGTTGTTTGCTTTAGTGTAACAACTTTATCGTTCCACCGTGTACGTAAAACTTCTACCTGGTCATGGCTGAGAAAACAAGAGCATACTATCCATGCAGATTAAATAAAGTCGTCTGTTCAAAATTATGTGCAGATTCCCGAGTTTGACAAGATACACTTGAAGATTGGAGATTAAATAGGCCAAAACATTGTTAAAAAATAGCACACAGGATGAGAAGAGTAGTCTGAATAATCCAAATTATCAATCATCATGGATTAAGAAACATAAAAATACTTATTTTTATTATGTTTTAAAATCTAATTTTACTTTTTAAATTATGCTCATTTCTTTTCCATCTTTATAAATTTATTTTTCATTATTTTGTTTTGATGTTTTTAGATAGAAATAGTTTTCCGAATTAAATACTTTTGAGCTAAAAAAAAAAAAAAAAATCCCCTAACATCAAACAATTTTTATTTAAACCATAACAAAATTCAATTGATAGACATGTTTGGAGATCCATTCACAGATTTTGATGAACAAGGATATTAGCATTAAAAGTTAATGATTTAACCATTAAACTATTTGAATAATATAAAATTGTTAAAATAAAATCACGTTTTTACATACCTAAAGTCGTCTTTTGACTTATTTGTATTATCTAAAAAGAAAAAGATTAAAAAAAAAATTCCTGGAGATGAAATTAGAAAGGCATTCTTGTTCATTTACATCATTTATAAGTTTTGGAAGGTTTTCCTCATTTTGGTTTTTGCCATTTTTTTTTTTTTAATACCGTCCATACTCTCTTTTGTCAAAGTCAGTAACCTTATGGAAATTTGGAACTATTTAATCCTTAAGATTGCTTTTCTTTCATGTTCCACGGCTTTTTAGATGTTAAGTATTAGTTACTTCTTTTTCGCAAAGAATTGGGTTTTTAATTTCTAGGTAGAATGCACTTGTGATACAGTGGGGAATTTGATGACAAAATATAAATCGAATTAGATTGATTAAAATAAATTTGCATTTCATGTGTAAGACTATGGATGTCTGACCCACCCACCAGAGTGTTAGGAAGTGATTAATAAAAAAAAAAAAAAAGAAATGTTGTCAGTAAAAAAAAAAGACAAACAAAAAAAACAAACCCTGACAATGGTCAGAAATAATTCACAAAGACGAACAAAGGCACTAGGGCGAATACCGGGAAATAAGATGTGAAGTGAGCTAGGAGTGGCTGAGTAAGACAAAAGATCCAAACATAAAATTTCCCATTCTGAAGTCAATATATTAAGAGTTGGTTTATGACAATTTTGAGATTGATGAATATTTGCAATTTGGTGCAATGAGGAGATTAATCGACCAACTGAGCAACAAAGATGTCTTAACAGAAAACTATCAACAGACAACATTTGGGATGTCCTTTACCACACATACACACATTCAAGACAACTGGTTTATACAAGATGTATTAGAGTTGTGTTTTCTCTTGTAAGTTTGCGTTGTTTAATTTTTTATACTTGTAAACCAGTGTTTGCACCTGTGGCAATCATCAAGACAACAGATAGAATAAAAAAGTAAAGATGAAAAAAACCATGTTACGCAAGAATTGGAGTCAGCAATTGTCAAAAGGGATGGTATGGTTCTGCACATACATTATAAAGTGAAAAAAAAAATCAAATTGTGTTAAACAATTTAATTTCAAAGATTATCTTCCTTGTATTTGAGTGACAGTCAGCATGAGGACACCTATATAACTTTGGTGAATTTTTAGTCTTAAAGAATCATTTTCATCTACAAGGTAATAAATTAGATTGTTTATTTAAAACAATTGTTTTGAACTAACGCAGATGACTACAGTGTTTGCAATTTAAAAAAAAAGACAAGACTGCATCTGTTACAGGAATGTTGAAATGTTGACAACTGAACAAAAAATTTTTTAAAATAAACAATATTTTTTTTGTGATATTTCAACTCACAAATATTGAAATGTTGAAATTACAAACTGTGTTTTTGTTACACCTGACAATAACAGCTGTTATCAGTTTAATAACAAATGATCTATGATCAGAGTAGGAAACTTAATACGTTCACCAAACAAATTTACAGGTAGAATGATAATTTAGACCAGTGATTCCCAACCTTTTTTTTTTTTTTTTTTTTTTACATGGCGACACACTATTAAGTTCTTTTAAATTTTTGCAGCACACCTATCACAAAAAATAAATATTTTCTATCCATAAAGCCTTACATAATAAAATAATAAAAAACGAAGATCATATGAGAATTTTTATTCACATAAATCAATATATCCTCTATTCAATATCTAGAATCAAAATCAAGTTTACATTATTCAGCACCTATGACAGTTCCTGATACTTTGAAAAACTTCTGATATTCTAATTTATGCCACATCACTAATATAAACCATAAAGCTTACTAATTAATAATATGCGAGAAATGTTTAGATTCCAGAAATGATTTTGAATTGATCAGTCATCAAGATTATAAAAATTAAATGTCTTTATTAAACAAAATGAAATTAAATGACTTAAATAAAGCAACTATCTCTTTGCAGTACACCAGTAATCATTCTGTTGCACGTGCTGTAGAACAGTGGTTGGTTAACTAATGATTTAGAAGCTGCTGGATGTGAAATGATTATGTTAATGTTTATGCAAGGCAACCTTTTATTTACCTCTGACTTATGACCAACCTCACTAAGGGCAGATAACTATCCCATTTCTAGTTCCAAGGTAGATAACTTTACCAAAATTTTATTTTACGCTGGAGTTTAAGTTTTCATTCTAACAGAATTGTCAATATATAATTTTCAGGTCTGAGGGATTAAAAAACACATGTTGGTAAATTAAAGAGATCAAAGAGTACAATTGCAGAAATGTAGCAAAAACGAAAACAACCAAGATGAGGATAACAGTCCGAAATGTGTAAATAATGTAAAGAAGTATGTCTCATCTCAGAAATATTGTCAAATACTAAACAGTCGTTACTAAGCCATGTGAGAGAGCGATGCTTGTGCCCCAAAATGCTACGGTTAATGATATAAATGAGGCATGCCTTTCAGACAGTTTCAGAATATAGTCACGTCTAAAAATAAATGGACACAGCATTAAATCTGAAAGAAATAGTTAATTATTTTGAAGAATTTACATGTCTATCTCAGCTAAGCAAATGCACCTCAGTAATGCTAACATAATTTGGATCAATCACAGTTTTACAATGAAATGGCTTACCGTTATGCTAAGTAAACAAACAAAAGAAAATAAACTTGAAGTTAGGAGCATCACAAATAAAAATCGAAATTGAACTATTTACATCAAGACTTATCTCCCCTTCAATAACTAGTAGCTTAAATAAAATCGTTAGCCACCAGAAGTGGTGTTGTTGCTAATGTTTTCATTGCAATGAAGGCACTTAGTAATTTGCATAGGAATGTTATGTTGCTATTCAATTGCTTTCCCAAGAGTAATATGTGACACAAGCTCGTTTTTAATGGTGGGAGAAAACCAGCTTCCCAACAGTAGGCAAAAATAAAACTTGTATTAGGAGTTCCCTTATATTGACTAAGTGTAACATCAGATCATCTTAGCCAGATCAACTTTTTCTTAGGAATGTTATATTGCAAAATAACATATTTCTTGATTCACATAACAAAATTCAAAATAGAAATTTAGCAGATGTAGCAGTCTAGTCGACAATACAGATTGATAATAACAATAGCAGTGCTAGTGATGAAATGTGTTTATTATATCTTGATCATTCATAATTATAACATACAAAATGTCAGAGACTATTCTTTTTTGTATCTACATTATCGATATAATTCATAATTCATTTTTGAACAGGAGAAATACTAGAAAGAGTTGATTTGGCTTATAAACAATGAAATCCGAAATCTAAACATTACAGTTTCAGGAATCCCTGATTATTAATTAATTTAATGAATTATTAATTCAAAAGGCACTGTGGGGAATGTGATTTTAATCTAAATCTATCTGAAGATTTATTAAATTTGATCCGAAATGGATGAATAAATGTTTCTCTAAACACATTACTCCTCACCTAGAGACAAAGATAACAAAAACAAACAAAAAAAAACAAACAATTTTACATAAAAGTGATCACTTCCCGTGCAAAATTGTTTTGTATTGTACACTCATTAACCCTTATTCTCGAGTGACCTCCGGACCTTGATAAGTGGTGACTCCTTTGTGTAAAAAAACAAAAAAAAACAAACAATCTATAACTACGTCCACACATCATGTATAAATTCTGTTGTTCCGCAACAATCAGAAGAGTCACAGAGGAGACGCTGAATTGCCTAACTAATCATGTTCAGTCAGAGAACCATAACTTTCATAAAGGAACCACCAGTTTTACCCTGCCCACTAGGCCAGTGGTTTTCGATAGCTCACATGATTAACACCGCTCTGATATTATCTCACATGATAATTTACATGCAGCGGCATCATCGCTGTAGTCACCATCTTCCCAAGAACCAGCATCAGCACTGTACTGTTGCAGTGTGTTGGTTAATTAATTAGTTAATTATTAACCACTGATGGTTAATTATGAATTAAATAAAAAAACATACCTTGTTTTTTTCATATAAGATTCATACTGGAAGTCATATCGACGCTTGACAAAAAGATAAATTAAATAACATGCAGCCATTTTTAGTTTTACACACACAGACACAAGAGAGACCATCTGTCTTTATTTACATGCTGACAACAAGAGAACGAGTACACATAATCACTAGTTTTATATACAGACAAAGGGGAGTAACTCTAAGTTGCTTGCACGGCAACTGACAAGGCTAATCTGCTTGCCAGTCGGTTTGCCTCAAACTCCACACTGAACTCGGTACACCACTCACTCCCTGATTTTCCTCTGCGAACAGACGCCACACTTGACAACTTGAAAATCACCCCTTCTCAGGTACATGCTATTATAAAAAACCTAGACACCTCTAAAGCATGTGGACCAGATCTCATCCCGGCTGTGCTATTAAAAAAATGCTCTGCCGAGGTTGCTCCAGTTCTGTCCAAACTTTACAATAAATGCCTTAACGAATCTTGTTTTCCCGACTGCTGGAAAACCGCCTCTGTGGTACCAGTCTTCAAGAATTCTGGTGAAAGAACTGACCCACTAAATTATCGCCCCATTAGCCTCCTCCCGCTTTTCGCCAAAATATTTGAGTCCTTAGTTAATAAAGCCCTAGTCCAGCACCTAACAGCTGCTAAACTCTTGACTGACAAACAATATGGATTCAGGCAAGCCCGTTCAACAGCAAATATCTTAACTGTAGTTTCTGAACGTATATACCGTTCATTGGATAAAACAGGGGAGGGTAGAGCGGTGGCTCTTGATATATCTAAGGCTTTTGACAGGGTATGGCACGATGGTCTTCTAAGGAAAATTAGATCATATGGAATCACTGGAAGAATTCATAACGTAATTAAATCCTTCTTAAGTAATAGAAAAATCAAAGTTGTCCTCGACGGACGTACATCCAAACAATATGACATAAATGCGGGAGTGCCTCAGGGGTCTATCCTTGGACCTCTATTGTTCCTGATATTCATAAACGACCTCCCTGATAATATTGTTTCGGAGATGGGTATATTTGCCGATGACACCACTCTCTATAACAGATATGAGGGGAAAACAAATGAACACATATCCAAGAAAATGGCAGAAACACTAGAGGATGACCTCCAATCCGTAGTGGAATGGGGACAAAAATGGTTGGTCTCATTCAATGCTGCTAAGACTAAGCTTGTTTCCTTCAATAACTACAAGAAACCTTCTCTACCACCAATAGCAATGGCCAAGAACACATTGCCTGAAAGTGCTTCTTTTAAACTCCTCGGCCTAACGTTTACAGGGAATATGAACTGGAATAGATACATTGAGAGCATTGCCAAGGCTGCTGCAAGGAAGGTTGGCTCCCTCTACCGTGCTAGAAAACTACTTACGCCTGCCAGTATCCTATACCTCTATAAGGCAACCATTCGCCCATGTATGGAGTACTGTTGTCACATCTGGGCTGGTGCATCTGCTGCTTGTCTCTCGCTCCTGGACAGGGTTCAAAAAAGAGTCGCAAACCTGATAGGTCCTGAACTGTCATCTGGGCTTCAACCTCTGTCCCATCGATGAGATGTTGCATCCCTCTGCCTGTTCTACAAATACTTTAATGGTGAATGCTCTGACGAACTGCAAACACTTGTACCTCCCCGACGTAACTACCCCCGACAAACCCGACAAGCTACTAAGTCTCATCCCTTTACAGTGGAGATCCCTAGGTGCAAGAAAGCCTTTTACTCCAATAGTTTCTTCCCCAGAACTGCGGGTCTTTGGAACTCCCTTCCGGGATTCTGCTTTCCCAACTGCAATGATATGCAGAAGTTCAAGTGTAATGTTAACAAACATCTTTCTACTCTTCTCCCTTCATAATGACCCCGCTAATTAATTCCCTAATAGTAGCCCCCTGCTTCAAAGTGGCACTGTGCCTTGTTTGGGGTGAAAATTGAATAAAAAAAAAAAATTAAAAAAAAACAAACTCTATAGCTTATATTAAAGAAAAATTACACATCATTATAAATCTATACACGGACAATGGGAAGCAACTCTTTACATGGTTAAAGAGAGCCAACTGTTGCATTTTTCACAGTATCAAAACCCGACTAACATTGACAATTTCCAATACAGTGGAAGCACTTATTTGCATAGAAATGGTGATTCATTGTTCGCCAATTATAATTATTTTATTTATGATGGCCATCATCATAGGAAATCAGATTTAAGCTCATTTTTGATGCATCAGTATAACTTCAGGTAAGTTCGGATTCTTTCAAATATTTGAACTAATGTTTATTTTGTAATAGCATAATTATCAAAATTGAGAGCGTTATTATTTGTAAGACTAAATTAGTTACGTACTTGATATTCTTTTGCAACTTATTCCTGTAATTAATTATTTGGTTAAAAGTGGTAAAGTTTTCAATATTTATTGGGGATTAGCAATCAAGTTGCTTCCTCTTTGAAATATTTTTAAAAAATGTATCTGCAATTGTTATTCATCTATATATATCTATAAAAGTGAAAATGTGTGTGTGTATGTGTGTGAGAAAGTATTTCTCAACCTATATAATCAACAAATTTCTTATATACACTTGAAATTTGGTACAGACATTTGGAAAACTTTAATCAGTTTTCATCTGGAAAAAAGGACTGTTAAGGGGTCAAAATTGAAAAATTGATACATGGGGGTCGTCGGATTAAAAAAAATTTTTTTTAACTGTTTCATGAATGCACATGCATGAATTGTTCACGTGACAGATTTCTTATGTTAAGAATAAATAGGTTTGAAAACACTTTTCAAAGATCATGTCAAGCTTACCTAACGGTTATCCTACTTGATTCACTGTTATTAGTGGTCATGGTTTCGATCTCACCTCGAGTATTTTTCTTTACTTACAAGAAGTGAACTGTTTAGAAAAAACATACTCATATGCACATCTCAATTTCTTTGTTTTTTTTTGTTTTTTTACTTCATTTTTCTTCAGAGGAATTTAACGTTACGTTTAATATCGAACAATGCCGGGTACATCTACAAATTTGTCTATAATTTTGAAAGGTTCAATGAGATCATACTGCATTTTACATTCAAAAAGAGTTCTGATATGCAAATTTATTGTAGAAAATAAAACTAGATCAACATATTGCTTGTATCCAATACAGTAGTGAGATAGCAACGGGAACTACAAACCATCAAAGGTCACCAACCTTCAACTAACTTCAAGGTCAACAGACGAAGAACTACAAATCTTCAATGAATGATGGTTATTTTAACAGATGCAACAAGCTTATAGTGGAAACCAAACAGAGCAAGAAGATAGTTGCCAAACTAACCAACTGAATTAGGTGAAATGTGCATTTGCCCAAAATATTGTTAATTCGTTAGCAAAATGAAACATTTACATAATCGCGTGTGGTTTACTTCATTGTCCCTAACGTCTGCCTATAAGTGTTCTCTTTTCATCACAGATGCAGCACATAATTTGATAGAGCTTTAACTGGCATAAGTGGTTGTTATCACATAAACATTGAGCAATTCATTGTTTGTATCAGTACTAATATACAATGTCACTTTATAACTTGAATTGCTCATACATTTCCAGATTTTTGTGTTCGTTGTAGAAATATAAACTATTAACTATTCTGTATTTCCGTCTAACAATTTTGTGGTTAAAGTTGTCAGGTGCTAATGTACATACGCAAAACGTAGTCCAAACTCATGATTCCAAAATCTCCCCCCTCCCTTCTTTGAAAATAGTTTTTTTTTTTATATCCAAGCTGGCACCATTTTATTCGCATATGATTAACAAGATTCCTTGCTACATTATGAGGGCTACCAGCATATAATTAAGCATGGATGCCATTTTGGCCACAACCAGACCTTACACAACCTACAGAAACTCTTCCAAAAAATTGAGATCAGTCTCTTCTGCACTTTTATTACTTGCTACAAGTGGCAACAAGGTATTTTATTACACCTATAATCGACAACATTATTCAAGCTGACGTCTTTTAAGCTGTTATCATGTCAAACAAGTTTCTAGATATTAAGGCACCCAGAAAATTTGTGTCAATTTGTAGTAGTTCATGTTTCAACACGTTAGAACATGTCAAATGTAAGATACTTACATTCAAGCATACTTCTTGAGAAATAAAGACAAAAATTATTTAACTCATGCTAATTTTGGAGCCCTTTGAAAATGAAAGATTGTAAGACCCATTTTAGGCACTTGATGGTTTTCTATTTTTTTTATTTTTACTTCAAGAATCATCATTGGTTACAGGCCACTCAAGGATAAGATTAAGCATTAGGTAGAGGGTGAGACAAAATCAGTCACGTTGGAACTTGGGTGGGGCTAGATTATCTAAATGGACAACTCAATAGGAATTTATTCACATTAGACTTGAAAACGACCATGTTACATAGTCAGTTGGAAAGCTAACAAATGGTATTGTGATCTAGGAAAGAAACTCTGCTCATGGAATTTTTGTTTAGTTTTAGGCACAGATAAGGTTGGTTGGTTGTTTTTGTTTTACGGCATATCAACCCTTTTCGGGTTATTTAATGCCGAATCCGGTAATTTTGAAGAAAACTTTTTTAATAGAATATATTTGTTTTTTGCAAGTCAGTTTCTATTTAACCCATAGTTGAGACCCTAACAGGTACTACCACTCCGGGTCAGAGTGGACCTGGGAGCAAAGGCAATTAAAGGGTGGCTCCACACTCCCCAGAGCCCACAAGCTGGGGCCTCACCATCGGATATAATTTAAGGTCATATCCAGGACCCCGATTGAGGGACTTTTACCCTCTGCAGGGGGGCAGTCGGCGTATTCTAATGCCCCACCGACAGGGCCCACAGATAGGGAGTAAGAAAAGTTGTTGGTGTTGTTTTGTATAGGTGAATATTTGTTGCAAACGTTTTATGTGGAGCGACCATAGATTGGAGCTCAAACGAACACCTACTATAAAAATATTGATAGAGCAGAGATAGACTTGCAGCATCTATTTCCATAAAAAGCAGAACTTCCTCTTTTACAACAAAAAAAGATATGTGCAGTGTACTATGCAGATGCTTTAGTTGACAGAAATGTACAAAAGTTTAGAGTTTAAGATTTTAGATTTAATCATTAAAAACACGCAAGTGAATCAGTTGAAAAAGTTAAACTCTTGCAAGTTAAATGCAAGTTCATTTTTTGAAAATCCTGCGGATAACTAAAAACAAATCTAAAAAAAAAAAATGCAAAACAAAAAAAGCAAAAAAATTAAAACAACAATATTATTATATTTTCAAAACGGACTCATTAGAGAAATACATCGGTTTTTCAGTTGAAAAAAATTAGAAAGGGGTGGAAAAATTATTAAGTATATAGGGAGTAAAATGGAGAAAATATGATCGGGCATTTATTTCGAGTTCAAGTCTCAATGATTTCTTACTAACTCAACCTCACATTAGAAGGAGAGTAGAAAGTGGATTTTGGATTTACTTTCAGCAGCCATGTAACTCTCGCTTTCTTTATTTTGTCCTTTAGTCCTCACATTCCAGGAGCAATATTTCTGACAAAGAGGGAAAAATGCTGTTTTCCAAATCAGAATCTATTCCATTTAATACTTATTATTAGTTTTTAGCCTTGAATTAGTACTTTTTTTTAGCTCCTTATATCAAGTAGCTTTATGTCTTGTCTGGAGCGATTTCTATATAAAAAAAAAATAATAAGTCACCCTCTACAGCTGACGACCAAATGAAGACATTAATTAAGAATAACTAACATTTCATAATGCAAGAACTCGCATAATGATGGAGGTTTGAACAGAGATGAAAGGGAGAAACAGACCAAATATCGAGGTCTCATGTATATGAAAAGAAACTGGAATCTTAGAGAGATATCAATCATACCAGTTATTATAGGTGCTACAAGGCTCAAGAAGAAGAACCTGAAGTCCTACCTAACTAATATTTATGGTGAACGAAGCGCAAAAAAAGATCCAGACAATTGCACTTAAGGGAACAGCGAAGATACTAAAAAGAGCTCTTGGTTGGTTTCAATAAAAAGCAGGCAAACGTTGGCAGCTGGTTTGGCTGCCCCATACCCAGTATTCAATCTTCAAAGAAAAAAATGAAAGAAAAAAAAAGAAAGAAAAAAAAGAAGCTTAACATATCAAATTCCAACTTTCATTGGATTAAATATTCAATAAGATTTTTTGTTTAGACTTTTCATTTCCTTTGCAATTCGGAACAAACTTACTGAACAATCTGATATATTTTGCAACAGCCATGCCATAGTTCTATCTAACTTGTATACAGAGATAAGATATTACTTACATTTACAGCCGTGAATCTAACAAAAATGTTATATTGTAGCTTTTACATGCTTAGCAATATCTTTCCTGTACATGAGGCCACCATTTTGTGCATTGTTTTATTATGAGTAACATATATGAGTGAGGAGAAAGAGCAAAGACAATAGTGAATAAACAGTTGCATTTACACATGTACACATTTATTCTCAAATAAAGATTTTGTCAACGACGAATGTAATGTGTGGGATATGAAATATGCACGATGATACTTAATATTATATGATATGCAAAACTAACAGCAACATTAGTACAAAATTGTTGTTGGCATCCTTCCGTCTAGATAGACGATGGAGAATCGCGCCTGAAGGTTGTTATGAATGGTGGCAACTGTTGCTGTGACTGAGCAGACCGATGCGTACGACGGCAGAATTTCGATACACTTAGAAAGATACATGTTGATTAATATGGAGATTAAGAATATGCATGGACAACGTATAATTAAATATTACTTACATTAGTGTTGGGCTGTTCTGGGAATCTATGCAGCTACTATCAAGAAAGACACCTGGCAGACATGGCACAAGCGTTTGTGAAAGCCATATATGATGGCCAGACGTCTTATAGCTTTGAAAGATCAGCCAAAGAGAGATAGAAAGAGGGCCCCATTCTAACTTCCATACATGCATAAAATAAATTTTCTTAACTTTCAAATAGGAGAGCACATTTCTCTAAGATTGACCAGGATAACTTAAAGGAGATCACTGATATCGGTCAAAGGGAGATAATTAGGATAATTCTGAAGCTAACACAATAATTATATATTTTTAGTATTAGTCGATTTTAGGTAAAAAATTTATTTTCGAACTTGAGTTTGTTAAATAATCTAATTGGATGGGCTTCATTTTGAAATAAAAAGTTCTAAAAGGATTACTCACTTTCAGGACATTGCCATTCGGATAGTGTTGACATTGCCATTAATGGAATCATATATTCTATACTAGGACCTTGGTATAGGGGTAATCTGAAAGAATATACAAAGAAATTTAAATTATGAAAAAAAGATGCTTGTAAAAACATTTGTACTTACAATTAAACACTATATATATATATAATCTTGTGTGTGTGGAATGGTTTCCACCAAATTTTTCTATAAATTTTTAGTCTACCAACTTGATATATAGAAGATTCAAACCTGTGGAACAAATAAAAAAGTAAAAATAGCGGCTAAGGGGGGGGGGTCAGAATTGAAAAATTGGAACTTGGTACGTATAATTCGACTTGATGTGTATTTTCTACACATGCGCAAATATATTATTTAACTGCATCAATTTTTAAAGTTTTGATATGCATCTGGACTTAGGTCAGATGATAGTGAATATCATTGGAGAGCTAAATGTTTTGGTTTCGATTCTAGCTGATGACACTGAAGTCATATTTTTTTTTTTTTTTAACTTTTGAAATCACTACTATGTATTGGGTATAATATAATAATCAATAGAGAATTGACTTCATAATAATAGATATTAAATATGCATGAATTAAAATATCATATATAAGTATTTTATGACCACTCAATGCCGGGTGGTCTGCTAGTTCAAAATAACGTTAACATAAAAAAAATTGGAAAATAAATCGTTTCATACTTTGAGTGTCTGTAAACAACCTTAAGTAAGTATTCATCTATGATTTAAATATAATCAAATAGTGTTAATTTTTTTTTAAATTTGATGCTACAAAAATTCATTTTAAAAAATTATTTAAACTAATTTAAGAGCAAACTACCATCAAATATGAATCGTCAAATAAGTTATTCTTTATGCTCATAAAAAAATTAATATCAATTGACATTTTTAAATGACAAAATCATTAAAAACAAACAAATCTTTGTAATGCAATAAAGTAACACTTATGTATATATATTATAAAATCATACGAGGGTTATTCCAAAAGTAATGCATCCTAGCTTTTAACTAAAAAAAAAGTTGAATAGCTATGAAGACAAGAGTGGTACCATTAAAATGAATGACCTTTTGTGCTGCAGAATTTATTTTTCTACATAGTCACCACCACTCTGAATGTACTTTTGCCAGCGACAGTGTGGTGACTGTGCATGGGCATCTGAAGCACGTTTTGGTCATTCACATCTCTATTGTCACTCTGAAATCGGTAAACTGTGTCAACATTAACTGCACTGGCTTTGTAAATGTTCAACAGGCGCCAGTGAATGTTGATAGGTTCAATTTTTTCTGCATATAGGAATTCAATGTCATTTCTACTTCTGATGCATGTCCATGACAAAAGGTGTTTTCTTAGACTCTCACACCGTCAATATCTGCAACAGAGAGATTAAACTTTCAAGTCATGAATGCATAAGTTCACTCATTATAATAATGCAAGTTGCAATACCCTTTGATCCATTCAGGTGGGAAAAAAAGCATTACTTTTGGAACACACCTGTAATTTTTTTTTATATTAGTATTTTTTTTATTTATTTTTTACACAGGAATCACCATTTATCAAGGATAAGAGGTAATGGGTATACATTAGTCAATGTGATTATAGCGTAGTAAACATAAGTAGTGGGAATTTTGTAAATTGGATTACTTAGGGGGACGGTTCATCAAGAACTTGTTTATGTTAGACTTGAAGACAATCAGACTGTAGTCAACTGGAAAGCAGGCAATCGGAAGAGAGTTCCACAGGCGTGCAGTTCTAAGAAAGAAGCTTTGTTCATGGAATCTACATTTAGGTTGAGGCACAGATAAAGAGTGGGGGGAAATTATTGATAGTAGTGTGATCAATACATACTATTTTTATTTGCTAAACATTTGAAGACAACACAAACTTGTTTCTTCCCATCTTTGTTTTTAATGAAACCATAGACAAATGTTTGGTTTCTGAAGATAGCAGTACATCAATTAATAACTTTTAGCATAAAATATAAACACATTCTTTCAAACATAAGGAATAGTTAAAAGAAAAATCACTAAAGTTTTAAAATAATTATTTACTTCTTTGTAAGTCAGTTTAAATTTTATAATAGTCAATCTACTTATTAACTGCTTTTTTTCTCCAGTTTATTTCTCAGCGTCAGTCTACAAGGATTTAAAATTGTTTGTCTACAAGAAACATATTTAGATCATCTTTGTAAAAAAAATAAATAAATAAATAAATAAATGAAAATAAAATTATTTCATATATAACAAGGGATAAAAAATCACAAATACCAGTCAAATTAAAAGAAAACAATCTGTTCTTTTGACTTTTAAAATAAATGTTTATTTAGGTTTCATAACAGGAAATAATAAATAAAATTTCCACATACACACAAAAAAAAAAAACAACCCAGAAGTCAATTAAAGCTATTTTTTTACAAAATTTTTTAGGCCACTTTAAAAATTGTTTTTCCTTCCCATTATTTTTAAGAACACATCTACATAATAAAATAAAACAAAAAACACAATTCATTCAAAACAAATACTGTGTCCCTATTACTCTTTTGATTGTCTCAGTTTAGAAGCATTTCTCTCCCAATGACTGAGGAAAAAAAGATTAGTATCATAACATATACTACACATTCATTTATTAACTTCACCAAACAATTTTCTCATTTTTACCATAAATTAACCAAAATCTAACCCTAACCCCTGCACCCCTCCCATGAAAAACAAAGGAACACACACAGTGATCTCTCACTCTAACACATAAAATATTTTACAGATATTTTTTAAAAAGTTAAATCATTCTTTTATATTCTATCCCAAGTAACATCGAGACGGCTCCTGCTAGTTAAAAATAAAATATTGACCAAGAAGATTAAATCGATTGAAATTTGAAAAATTAAAAAAAAACAAAAAAAACATAAGTATATAAATCTGATGAAACAGATTGTTTAATCTACTTTTTATTGAGAAAGATATACCGGTCAATAAAATAAGGGAAAACCTTACTTTATATGTAAGATGACATATCAAAGTTAATTTCTCTATATCTCATTCCCTATCACAGATGGTTATGTTTCCAATCCGTTTCCCAGACCAGCAAGAACAACTCGCATCACTTCTAGATTTATTTCTGACCACAGTTCCACTTGGGAATGCCGATCATGCAGTGGTAATAGTTGATATAGCCCTAAACTTTAGAGCCAAAACTGAAGAGCCACTGCTAAAAACAACGAGATATTATAAAAAAGGTTGACTGGGAAGCCATCAGGGATCTCATCAGGGACGCCCCATGGCAAAATATCTTTTCACTTCCTACTGAACAGTGCGCAAATAAGACCACTGAATGGTTCAAAACAGCAATTGAAGCACATATCCCCACATGGAAATTTTATAGCAAGCCCCCCCCCTCTCCTCAATGGTTTACTTCTACTTGTGCAGCCGCCATTGAACAAAGGCAGCATGTGTACCGCAGATTTAACTGACATAAGTCCAGTATATAGAAGCCAGAAGTAATTGTAAGAAAGAAATAGCGACAGCTAAGAGAGAATTTACTGAAACCACCAAAAAACGCATTGAAGCACAGAAATTAGGAACTCGTGACTTCTGGAGAATCTACAACAGTGTAGTAAATAATGGGCAATCAACAATCCCCCCACTATCCAACAATCATGAGGTTGTTTGCTCTGCAACTGAGAAGGCTAACATACTTGCCAGTCGGTTTGCCTCCAACTCCACACTGGACCCTGCCAACCACCCCCTCCCTGACTTTCCTTTGCGGACTGACGCCACGCTAGACGTTCTGAAAATTACCCCTTCTCAGGTGCATGCTATCATAAGAAATCTTGACACTGCAAAAGCATGTGGACCTGATCTCATCCTGGCTGTGCTATTAAAAAAGTGCTCCGCCGAAGTAGCTCCAGTTCTCTCCAAACTTTACAACCAATACCTTAATGAATCTTGCTTTCTCACCTGCTGGAAAACTGTTTCTGTAGTACCAGTTTTCAAGAATTCTGGCAAAAGAACTGACCCAGTAAATTATCGCCCCATTAGCCTCCTCCCACTTTTCGCAAAAATATTTGAGACAATAATTAACCAAGCTCTAGTCCATCATCTTACAGATGCTAAACTTCTGACTGACCAACAATATGGATTTAGACAAGCCCGTTCAACAGCAGACATCCTCACTGTAATCTCAGAACATATATACCAGTCACTAGACAAAGCAGGGGAGGTGGAGCGGTAGTTCTAGATATATCTAAGGCTTTTGACAGGGTATGGCATGAAGGTCTTCTCAGGAAAATCAGATCATATGGTATCACTGGAAGAATACATGACATAATTAAATCCTTCTTAGATAAGAGAAAAATCCAGGTTGTCCTCGACGGTCATACATCTAAACAATACGATATAAATGCGGGAGTGCCTCAGGGGTCTATCCTTGGACCTCTTTTATTACTAATATTCATAAATGACCTCCCTGTGAGATGGGTATATATGCTGATGACACCACACTCTAACAGGCATGACAGGAAAACAAATGAACACATATCTAAAGAAATGGCAGAAGCACTAGAGGATGACCTCCGATCTGTAGTGGAATGGGGACATAAATGGATGGTCACATTCAATGCTGCCAAGAATAAACTCGTTTCCTTAAATAATTACAAGAAATCTTCTCTACCACCAATAGCAATGGCCAATGACTCTTTATCTGAGAGTACATCCTTTAAACTCCTCGGCCTAATGCTCTCAGGAAACATGAGTTGGAACAATTACATTGAGAGTATCGCTAGGACCGCTGCGAAGAATTTAGGTTCTCTCTACCGTGCTAGAAAGATACTAATGCCCGAAAGTATCCTATACCTCTATAAGGCCACCATTAGCCCATGTATGGAGTATTGTTGTCATATTTGGGCTGGTGCATCTACTACTAGTCTCTCGCTCCTAGACAAGGTTCAAAAGAGAGTCGCCAATCTGATAGGTCCTGAATTGTCATCTAAACTTCAGCCCGTCACATCGATGAAATGTTGTATCCCTCTGCCTTTTCTACAAGTACTTTAACGGTGAATGCTCTGACGAACTGCAAGCACTTGTGCCCCCTCAACGTAAATACCCCCAACAAACCCGACAAGCAGCTAAATCCCACTCCTTCACAGTAGAGATTCCTAGATGTAAGAGAGTCTTCTACTCCAGTAGTTTCTTCCCCAGGACAGCTAAACTTTGGAATTCCCTGCTTCCCCAACTGTACTAACATGCAGAAGTTCAAGTGCAACGTGAACCGATATCTTGCTGTCCAACTCCCTACACAGTACCCCTGATGCTTATGTCTCTGATAGTAGCCCCCTACAACAAAGTGGCAATATGCCTTGTTTGGGGTGAAAATGTAATTAAAAAAATTTTTTTTAAATATAGAAAAAGAAAAAGTTTCGTTTTTGTTCCTTTTCCAATTCCTGTATAAAAACATTTTTGTCAGCAATTACATAAAATTAAAAAAAAACCCAAAAAATACACTATATTTGGCATATACAAGTAAGCCTGAGAAAGAGATTGTTACCTTTTATTAAGAAAGATATTCCGGTTATTAAAATAAGGGAAAACAATGACTTTACTTTATATGTAAGATGGCATAAAGTTAATAAGCAATTATAATATAATACATATATAGCCTAAATAAGCTTTGAGTAAAAAAAAAAAAAAGTAAAAATAAAAATAAAGAATGCAGTTTAAATTCCAGAAATTTTTTTTTAAAAAAGTAAATTTAACTTATCGCAGACTTAGGACTTGCATAAGCCACTTTCAATAAAAAAAATATTCAACTATATAAGGATAAAAAAAAAAAAGCAAAAGCCTTAACTAAAATTGTTAAATAGAAAATGGGGATCCTCAGCTGCCTACCATGTAGCTGTATATATATTTGTTCCTTTACCATTTTTTGTATAAAATCATTTTCATCAGCAATTGCATAAAACAAACAAATTTAAAACAAAACACTGAACATATTTAGTTGTATGATTATATGAATCTCAAACAATTTAAATGTTTTTTTTTTCTGAATAAAGAAAAAAAAACTTGCTTTATTAATATCATCATCACCATTTTTCTTCTTACCTTATTCCTACAACAGTTTGTAGTAGACTGCAGACTCCTGACATGAACATGGTGGTACAAAGAAGTTTAGCTTTAAATTCTTCATCTGCTTGGGCACACACTAATTTGGCAACAAACAGTGAAACAGTCAAGCTACCAGATAAAGAAATCATAGCTTGCTGAAAAATAAATGAAATGAAATAAATAAATAAAATAAAAAGATAAATAAAAGTTATATGCTGTTTTTTCTTTCTGTTATTTTTTTTTAAGTATAGTAGATTGTAGATATATAAGTTTTTTTTCCATTCATCTTACACCCACACATAATTGCATTTGTGAAGAAACTGGAATCTTAGGAAGATTGTCTATTATTTCAGTAATTATAGGAGCAACCAGACTTTTCCAAAACTATCTGGCAAAAATACCCGGTGAATCAAGTGCAAGAGAGATACAACTAATTGCATTTAAAGGGATGACTAGACTCTTAAAAAGATCTCTCAGGTGGAATGTATGAATGAGATAGCGGGCGAGTATCTGGAATCTGATAAATCTGATAATAGCAGAAATACCCACAAAGCAAAGGGGGAGAAGTCACTGTCATTTAATCAAGTAATAATGAATCAGCAAAATACGAAAATTGATTTTTATTTTTAATTAAAATTCTACTCATTAATTTTTCCTAATTTTTAGTGAAAATGCTTATTTTTTGCTTATGATGTAAATGTATTGAAGAACTTAATTAGATTACAAATTTTATATTTTATATATATATATTATACCGTATATTTTATAATATATATATATATATATATATATATATATATATATATATTATACCGTATAAGCACCAAAAATGTGGTTCTTCATTATTGTAGTGAAATTTGAAAATTGAAATATTGAATTTCAAGTGAAACCAATGGCATCTACTGAATTTTCATGTCACAGTAATGAACATATCCAAAAATTACGAAAAATGATAAGGTAGATTACAAATTATTAATAAAAAAAAGTTTCCAAAGACAATTAGCGAAAATTGCGTTTTGCAAAAAAAGAAATCAGAGTTCTAATTATAACAAAAGGGAGGTAAATATTTTCTGAAAACGGAAAACCTTTGGTCAAATTAGCAAAATTTATTTTTATTAATTGTCTTCAAAAACTATTTTCTTTAATAATTCATTTTCTACCTTATTGTTTTTTGTAAATTTTGGATATTTTCATTACTGTGACATAACAATTCAGTATATACCATTGGTTTCACTGAAAATTCAATACTTCAATTTTCGAATTTCGCTTCAATAATGAAGAGGAACCAAAAATGTTTATCAATAAGATCGAGAGATGTCTTATTTAGTTTAGTTTTCAGCATTCGATTATATGACAGGGTGAACCAAATGATATTTCTCTATTTTTATTATCCTTTTGGCTATCTAGTTTCTTATATTAGATTTCCATGTTAGTAAATCCAGTGTTTTTTAAAATCGTGTTATAGATATTACTTAAATTCTCAGTCTTATTTTCCTTGGTCAGGAGTCTGATATTTTCTAGCAGTGTGAGATCCTAGTCTCCAAGCTTTGTGACTGTGAGGATGGATTCTATCCAAATTCCACTGTTAAAATCCAAGTTTTCTTAGCTAAGAATCAGTTTTTTTTCAACATGGTCAAACCAACATAACTGATTGTCAGGAACTTATCAAGCTTTGACATATTTAGCTTCACCAACAGGATATTGTAGCTGATCCAATCAGATCGTGTATATTCATCTGATTTTTGCTCGATTATTATGCTGAAAACTGGTGAAAGAGGACGGCGGGGTAACACTAACCTTCAGACAGCAACAGACTCCTTACACAGATGTTATATACTGGCAGTGAGAAAGATAGCTTGCAATGGGAAAATGTTCAAAATATTTCTATTTTAATAAAAAAAAAAAAAAATTAAATAAAACTTGACCGATTTTTTTTCAAATTTTTTTTTGTTCATAAATAAGGATTATTTTGTATTATTTCGACTAATGTAAAATTTGGCCTTTGTCAGGTGTATCTTATTAAACTAGGAAATCTTTTTGTCGAACTCGGGAATCTCCCCTCCACAAATTAAGTGTTTTACTTAGCACGTTATCTGTTACACCACAGGTCCTTGCAGACAATTCTAGTATGAATTTTTGGGAGCCTTAAAACTATTTTTATTTTTATTTATTTTTTTTTAGATTGCTGTAAGAACCTGTGGTGTAACGGATAAAGTACTATGTAAAATTCAGTTCTAAGATGTACTCCTCTGGATGTTGAATGTTCAATCCTCAGTGTGAGCGATACTAAGAATACAATTGCAAATTATTTGACTTCATGGCTGACTAAATGAGAGCATTCTACCTGCATAGATAAAATAAAGTGTTCTGTTCAAAATTCTGTGAAGATTCCCAGAGTTCAACAAGGTACACCTGAAGAAGGTCAAAGGTTACATCAGCTGAAATTGTGGGAATAACTCTCAAGATGAAAACAGTAATTTGAATACTCATCTCAAAAACTCTAAAACATAAAAGGGGTATTGTTACTGCAAATGAAACTGCATGTAATAGTTACAGTAACAATGCAAGCTGATAGCGTTTCTAGAAGTATTCAATTTGTGGACAGTTTTTATTTATTTCACAAAAATATTCATTCATTATATTCATAATTTTTTTTTTCATCTAATATCTATGATTAACAATAGATAGTAAAATAATAAAAGCAAACAGCTGACCAGTCCTTTTACTTATGAAAACACAGCACAATTGAAATGACATAATACAAAAATGGGTGTAGTTTTCAATTCCAATTTGAATCTAGATCAAGCCAATGTTTTTTTTTTACAACTGTTAATTTGTGGAGAGAGGATTTGTATTCAATTTTCTTGGGGTTCATATGTGCAGGGAATGTGAAATCAGGGGTGGGGAAAAAAGAGAATACAGAAATTTGATAATAGTAATTCATAAATGTATGAGAGAGAGAGAGAGAGAGAGAGAGAGAGAGAGAGAGAGAGAGAGAGAGAGAGAGAGAGAGAGAGATCTTATGTATCTATTAATTGTTACCTGTAGTCCAAAGAAAAATGTCATGTAAATGGGTGGATTATCTTCAACTCCATAATGAAGATCACTTTTGTTCGGATCCATGGCAGGAGGATCATCTATGTGAACATTCATACCCGTTAGTGCGACAACGTCTCCATTTGGAGTGGCCTTTTCTTTTGGTAAATCATTTGCCATTGAATCCTCCTGTAAAAGAAAAAAATTTTTTTATTTTTTTAACTGTTTATAATCCAGAGAAATTTGGAATGTAAACAAATAAAAAAAATTGCATGAATGTATTTTTGACAATATATCATGTACTACAATGTTATTTATTATTTTTTTTTCAGTTTTTTTTTTTTTTTTTTCTTTCTTTAAAGATTGTAATGCCGGGTATGGGGCAGCCAAACCAGCTGCCAACATTGCCCCGCCTTTTTATTGAAACCAACCGAGAGCTCTTTTTAGTATCATTGCTGTTCCCTTAAGTGCAATTGTCTGAATCTCTTTTGCACTTGGTTCACCAGGAATATTAGTTAGGTAGGACTTCAGGTTCTTCTTCATAAGTCCTGTGGCACCTATGATAACTGGTATGATCGATATCCCCTTTAGGTTCCAGTTTCTTTTCATATCATACATGAGACCTTGGTATTTGGTCTGTTTCTCTCTTTCAGCTCTGTTAAGACCACCATCATTAGGAACACTCACTTCAATCAAGGTTGCAACTCTCTCTGACTTATTCCATATAACTATGTCAGGTTTCACAGCAGCATTTTCAAGGTAGGTGGCTGTAGGGATTACATGGTCGTAATGTATGGTATAGCGAATATGCATGTTTGCATGATATTGGAAATATTCTGAATAAGATGTTTGGTAATTTGTGTAACTGGGTTTATTATAATTTATGTTGTTTTTTTTTTTTTGCACACTTTATTTAAGACGAGAGATTCTATATAAACTCTCACAAAAGAACTCTCATAAGAAGGAACTCTTCAATATTGGAGGAAGTTAATTTTGATTTAAAAAAAAAGGGCGGGGTGGAGAGGATCTCACCTCTGCTAAACCGACTTTCTTAAGCAAGGAAATCACCTTCCAGAACAAGTTTTTGGAAATTACATAAGAAACTGACTACGTATCTCTTTGTTGTGTTTGGAATTGTAATATATATTTGATTGAATGCAATAACTGCCTTGGTTTAGTTTATCCAAAGAAAGATGATTGTTCTTAAAAGTGTTTTTGCCTTTATTATACAAGTTAGAAATAACCTTCCAAATAATTTCTAACAATGAGAAATAGCCTTCACCAAATTTACAAAAGGAAAAAATGAAACTCACGTCTATTTATCGCAGGTTTTGTCTTGACCACTGGACTAACCTTCCCCATTGCGGAACATATACTCAACATTACACCAAGTGTTTTTACTTACAATTTTTTTTTTAATTCATTTCAAACCATGCTGTTTTTTTTTTTTTCGAAAATATTTTTTGGAGAGAAGTAACTCTATAGTGACGAATACAGTCACATAGTTTTTTTTAAGATGGCTTTTATGAGATGTTTATCGAGAAATGCTCAATTACAACCAGAGCATTATTATAGTATACTTATTCATTCATTCATACAAACATTATTAGCTACATATGTGCATACATATTTCTGCTGCAATTCCTTTAGAAAAGAGAAATCTTGGGGCCAAATCTTTACAGTGAACCCAGATTTTAAATAGTCATTCTTTTAGATGTCTTTCTGTTATTTGAAAAGGACTGGAAAATGAAATAAAGATAATAGAGAAAATGAAAGAAAAAGAATGAATGAAAGAAATAAGGGTAGATAAAAAGAGAAGGTAGATGGAAGGGGTTGTGGAATCAGGGGAAGTGGGTTATATATAATACAAAAAATATACAAATGTTAGCGAGAACATCTGCCTAACTCCCTAATTTAATTATTGTTCATAATAGTAAGTAAAGAAAAACAAAAAACGAAATACAAAATATACAAAAAACATGCAATTGTATATTATTTAATTATTGAAATTCTTTGAGATTAGTAATTTGTATATTTTATTTATTTGTGGACTATTATCCTCATTTTTATAGCTGTTGTTTCACAATGTTTCGGCCAACTTTTCCTCTGGCCTTCCTGAGGTGGTTAACCGTGACTGGATAGGAATGCTGAATCCCTTAATTGTATCATCAGTAATTACTGCCTTTCATAGTTGTTGTCATCTCACCACGTTTTAGCCAACTAATCCTCTGGCCGGCTTTGGGTAGGATTGAAACCACTATCTTCAGACAATGCTCACCTGGAACTGTAGAGATTCAATGTCTCTATGCACTGCACCTCGCCTGATCGTCAAAGACAAGATTCAAGCAAGGGCGCAAGGTCCACAAAGTTATATATATATATATGTCTTCCACATACAGTACTGTTTCGCTGTTTCACAGCTTATCAGTGCGGCTAGACAGGCAACTACCTCAAGCCAGGATTTAAACCCGACCGTCTGTACGGCAGTCAAGGCTCCTAACCATTACGCTATTGGCGGCTGCTGAACGAGTAGTGAATTTAACGAAGTTTTGACATCGTCCGAAATACCTCTGTTCGATTTGTTTACGCAAAGAGCGTCGCTTATACGCTAATGGTAATTCGTGTATAACTTCTCAATATGCTCAACTCAAGGTGAGGAGTATTATATATATATATATATATATATATATATATATATAAAAATGCTATCCTCTCCCACCTAAATTTATTTGTTTGGTATTTCTGCAGTTTACAGACTGTGCCATTTTTAAAATAGGATTTTCAAGTTTAATTCAGTTGTTACTATCTTATTTATTAAATTGTCAGGTGAACGTACAGAACAGTTATGTTAAGAATGGATTTCAAAATATTTCACCACATTTGTAAACTCCAAAAATAGTAAATATGATTTCATAAAAATTTTTTTAGTAAAAAGCCCCCCCCCTCCATTTATCTGTAAAGGTAGATTCATTAGTGGTACTTCTTCAGTTTACTGACTGTGCTCAAATGACGTTATCTATAATATAAAAGCGAAAATGTGTGTGTGTATGCATTTTTTTATGTCCAGCAAAGGTTTTTGGAGGGGGAGCACTCATGCTTACAACTTTTTATATACTATTACATATGTGTGCCGATCATAGCTCTTATGGTCTAGGGATTTATCAGCACCCACATGTAATAAAATTAAAACAAAAGAAAAAGATTTAACGAAAAAGAAATTTATTTAAATATAAATTAACAAGGAAAACAAAAGAAAAGATTACCATGTTTGAAGGGTGACAACTCGCTAATAAATTGTCTCCCTTAGATCATAAAGATTGTAATTCTTAATGTATTGTGTTTTGAAATGGTTTGCTTTATATGTATATGTGCTTCGGTCAACAAACTCAAACAATAAATAAAAACTTTACCAGAATCCAGACAGCAGTTCTTCAGTGAGATTTTTGTTTTTACGGCCTTATGAGGAAGCCGGAATTCGGACGTTGGTTGCCTCTGTTTGCATCCCAAAATATGTCACGAACTGAACTTTACCCACCAATAGCGTTTCTTTTATATGAGTTTTAAAAGGAACTTCCTGGAACCTTCTAGAGACTCAAAAAAAGAACAAAAAGGCGTTCTACGCCTTTTTATATTTATAGATGCCGATTATTATTTATTTTTATGAATAACGACATTCTAGAAACATCTTTATGTTTTAATTAATATATCAATAAACATATTTATATATTTCTTAATCCAATCATAGGAGAAAATATGTTCTCCTATGACAATACTCCTTAGATTATAATATCTCCGATTTACAAAACGAGGTCATCTATCTTTTATTTCAGCGACTTTTATGTTACAAAATTCATTTCTCTATGGTGTGATATTTGACCTAGAAGACCACACGTTGACGTTCATTTAACCACCTGCTTTTTCAAACGTTTAATTTCAACCATTATCACTTCTCTGCCCTCGTAGCGTTGTGGTAAGTTGTCAGGCTATTTGCCCCAAGGCTTCGGGTTCAAGCCTACCTCCCTACCAAAACTTTTTTTTTCTTTTACACCTACAAACACCCGGGCAATGCTGGGCACCCCCGCTAATCTATATATATAAAGGGCAAAATGTGTATGTCTGCCAAAAACTTTCAACACACGTGACGGATCCTCACGAGATCGGTATCATTTTGTAAGCTCGACGTCTCAGATAACAAATATTGAAAAATTGACCAAAAACATTGATTCCTTCACCCTAAACTCGGCAGTTTTTCACCAACATTTTAGCAAGTCATCATCACCGTTGGATTGACTTCGCTTTATTTCAATGCTCTTGACTTCCGATCGTGCAATGGAGACATCGACAAAGACGTCACTTTTTTTTTCTTCTTCTTCGCGTTATGGGTTTGAGCCTGCCTGCCTACTAACACTTTTTTCTTTCTCCACCCAAACTGCCTACTGGTGTATTGACCCCCCCCCCCGCGCTTCTTACACTTTACCCCCCCCCCCCCCCGGTTCCTTATTCGACCCAGGCACGCCGGGGAACCCCGCTACTATACCACTATTTTTAACACCTTTTTATCCCCCCCCCCCTCGGGGTTTCTTACTACATCACCTTTACACACCCGGGCAACGCTGGGTACCCCCACTCGCCTCCCCCCTCACTACTATTTATTTATTTTTATCCCCCTTCCCCTGAGGTTCCTTACTCCACCCAGGCAGTGCCAAGAACCCTGCTACTATCACTTTTTTAAACCATCCCGCACCCCCGGGGTTCCTTACTACACCGCTTTCACACACCCAATCAATGCCGGGTACCTCAGCTAGTGATTTAGAAATCGATTCATAACATGTTAACTATTCTGTACTTTCACCTAAAAACTTAAGAAAAGATACTATAAAAATTGCAATTAACTTGAAAATCCTATTAAAAAAATAGCATGGTCTGTAAACTGCAGGAGTAAATTATCTGTAAATGTACATATGTAATCATTTTGGTACTTCTGCAGTTTATGGACTGTGCAATTAAAAAATACTTCACTACAGTTTTTAAACTTCAATTTCCAACTGTAATTCTTATTATAATTTTCATTTTGAAACTGTGGAATTGTCTTCCGTTTTCCTGCTTTCCGGCTGACTACAATATGGTTGTGTTCAAGTCTAAAGTAAATAAGTTCTTGATGAGCCGTTCCATATAAGTTATTAAATTTACCAAATTTTCATTACTAATGATTACTATATTGACAAATTTCTACTGTACACTCTTTAACCCTTATCCTTGAGTGGCCTCTGGGCCTTGATAATGTGGTGATGCCTTTGTAAAAAAAAAAAAAAAAAAAAAAAACTGTGGATGCCAGACGACATTTTTATTCAATTAGAAAATATCTAATAAAGTAAAGTGAATTTTATCGTTTTCAAGTTAGCACGATACATCAATACACATGAGTTGAATCATATGAATGAGATCGCACCGAAGCATTCAAGGTTGGGCATGGAATTTCTTGAGTTTATTTACTTTTCCAGGCAATACAGGGGGACATGAGTCAGTTAGTATATATATATTAAATAATTAATAAATAGAAGTTTTTGTACCACCTTTATATTCGTTTACAAAGATAAAAAAACAAAAACAAAAACAAAACATAATGATAAATATTATGCCTAAATCCTCATACCAATTCTGATTAAAATCCATGACATAATTTTGATTCTAGAAAACGTCAACATTTAAAGCTTGAAAAGAAATTGAAATTCAGAGAATCTAGTTTAATTTGTTTCTAATGACTATGGATCAAATTTAATGCAAGTTTGAAATACTTTAATTTTTAAAGAGGAAGTTGTGCCCATATTATACTCCCTAAAAACACTTTAAAATATTCCAAAGAAACAAATTTGTAGAATATATATTAATCAATGTCTAATACTTATTGTTTGTTTCACAAAATTCAGAGGTATTTTCACAAAGGACTTCAACGTCTCTTCTTAATATTTTTGCATAGAATTAAATTCAACTGCATATAGCCCACTTCAGCTTAGCAGCTGTGTTCTAAAATTCATAATGATCAGTTAATTAGTTTAACTAGAGTAGAGTGTATCCTGTACATAGAAATATATAAATGTATGCACATGCTTCATGCAAATACACACTGGCCTTTATTATAGTGTGGCAGAATCTTAAATCTTACCCAGTTTGATTCAACTAAATAGCTCTGTGGATTTGAACATACTTTAACAGTATTAAGTTGAGTCTGTATGTTTCAATGTTTAACTGTAAATTGTTCATTACATGTAATGAACATGTGAAGTTGATCATCTTGCAATAAATCAGACACTTTGCATTGGAATGCCGCATTAGAAATGTTCAAGGTTTATTGTTGAACAATTGGAAGCGTATGTCAGCACATAATTTCTCAGGTGCAAAGTCGTATTTAATTTGATTTAAGTATCACATGTCAGCACCTCTGAATTATGGGAGCATATTGTTCTTTGAAAGGGAGTGTAGATGTTACCCTACCTAATATATACACACATGAGATGTAATGGTTACCTAGATGTGCTTTATGTTTCAATGGCTCTTAATTTGAAACAAAATACTTACATTAACTTAGGAGCCAGGTTTGAAAGGCGAGTTTTAAACTGTGAGATAAACCTCCAAAACAAAAAACACGTAGTAACTTGCAGACATTTAAAATAAAATTTAGACCAGTAGTTCCTAACCGTTTTTAAATGGCAACACACTAATGATTTTTTTTTTTTTTTTTTTTGCTGCACACCGTTCACAAAAAAATAAATATTTTCTACTTATAAAGTCTTTTTGCAATAAAACAAGAAAAAACAAAGATTGAGAATTTTATTCATATAAATGAACATATACTGTATCTGGTATCGTTTTGGTATAGAAATCGAGTCTGAATTATTCAGCTCTGATTCCTATTCCCAATATTTGGAAAAAAACTGATATTCCAATTAATCATCCCATCATTAATATAAACCATAAAAAAAGCTTACATATTCATATGCGCAAAACATTTAGATTCTAGAAATTCGGCGATTTTAAATTGAGAGTGTCAAAATAATTAATAAATTTAATCTCTTTATTAAAAAAAAAATGAAATTAAATGGCATCTACCTATTATTGTGGTATAACAGTAATCATTTTGTAGCATATTAGTATGCCACAGCACAGTGGTTGGGAACCATTGATGTAGACCAGTGCTTTTTAACCTTTTTGCTCAAGCAGAACCCCATGGAAACCCTATGCAATAATTTAGTTGTCTTGTGCAAAAAAAAAAAAAAAAAAGATTTAAAAATTAAAATGAAATGAAAATATTCTCATGATTTTTAGTGCGATTCTTTTGACCTTCATTGTATAAAAAGAATATATAAAAGCAAACCTAATAGTGGCAAGACAAATTAACCTTTCAAATATAGCAAGTTTAATTATGTAATATTTCGTATATTTAAGTAGTAAATTTTAAAATACATGCATATAATAATAAAATAGATTTTCAAAATTGAATTTAAGATCCTGTTTATTTGTTCCTTGTTCTAATTTAGAAATTGTGGAACCCTTGGACTGTACTGGGGGAACCCTAAGGTTCCATGGAATCTTGGTTGAAAAGCACTGACGTAGACACTTTTATCCTCCTTTTTAGAAGTCAGTTACTGAACCAGACATATTTTTTGATGTTTTATCAATTTCTCATAAATTTTATTATCAAAGTATTTGCTTACCTGTGTAAATATGTTGTTTTGCAATGCCAAGCAGTCAACACGTTTTTATATAAGTTATATCTTTTTATATATATTCTTACTCAACATTGGCTCAACATTAGTATCTGGTGATACCAGATCAGGCTGTCTAAACATACTGGCTTCTTGACCAAAAGTGCATAAAACATTGATATTATTAATTGAATCTTCTTTCTGGCTTGTGCTTAAAGTGCACAGACTTTTAAAGAGTAAATTGATCTAGAAAAACAAATGATTCATTCAGAGGCCTGCACTCCTAAACTCTTGTAGGCCTTTTTCCTAGGTTGTATATTCTGACAGCAGTCTCAGAGACTCTAAGAAACGCATAAAAAAAATAACAGTTAATTTTATTGCTCATGCACAGTTGTTTGTCTCTGACCCTGACAACTTGTGTTCTTTTCTCATTTGTGATAGTAATGAATTTTGTTTCTGAATTTTTTAGATAAGGATTTGATATTCATATTATTTGGATTCATCGGTTTACTGTTCTCATCTTAAGTTTAATTTTCATAACGTTTTGATCGATGTAACCTCTGACCTTTTTCAGGTGTATCTTGTTGAACTCGGGAATTTGGACGAGATTTTGATTGGAATCCTTCACGTGTGTAGTATGTTTTTGTTCTGTCAGCCATGACTCCTAAGTAATTCACAATTGTATTTTTCAGTCGCCCATACTTCAACCTTCAAGAAAATATCACTTTTACAATTTATTTTTCCAAGTACTCATAAAGTAAAAATAGATTTAAGGCGCCTAAAATTTGTACTAGAATTGTCTGCAAGGACATGTGGCGCAGTGGTTAGAGTACTTGGAAAAACCAATTGTAAAAGTTACATTCTCCTGAAGGTTGAAGATTCAATTCTCAATGTGGGAGACTGAAAAATACAATTACAAATTATTTAGAACCTCTATCTAGTCATGGCTGAGAAAACGAGCATACTACCTCTATGTTCTGTTTGAAATTCTGTCCAAATTCCTGAGTTCAAAAAGAAGATTGGAGGTTACATCGACCAAAACATTGTGAAAATTGCACTCAAGATGAGAACAGTAGTCCGATTAATCCAATTAATACGAATACATGTATTCGTTCTTTGGTTTTAATATCTATTGTTCTTTTCTGTGTATTATAATATATACTAGATTACATGTTGCTGTAGCCCCCCCACACACACATTTTTACGTTTGTATTTGATGAACTGTTTATCTGATAATAAACATGCAAATGAAATTAAATTTATATTAAAATGTTTATCAAATAAAAATATATGATTTTCACTTTCAAATGACGTGACATGATATTCAAGAAAATATATAATTATTTATATCTGTATGTAAATGCAATCATTTTCTTCATTATTGCTCACTGGTGCTACCAAATCAAGCTGTCAGAAGATATTGACTTCCTGGCCAAAAATGCATCAAACATTGATTTTATTGTTTTTCCACCCTTTCTGGATTCAGTATTATTAGGTTGGTGCAAAAATAATGTTTCTATCTATATATATAAAACGACATTATTTTTGCACCAACCTAATAGATAATAAAAAAAAAAAAAAAGAGTTCTGCTATAAAACAAAATGACCAACCCAGACTCCATGAATAAATATAATATTTGAAGATATAAGGAGTTTGAAGCAGAAAAAAAAATTTTCCCACAAAAAGGGTTGATAAACAATCAAAATAATTATCTTTTTATTTTGAAAAGCATGTTTTATCCCCGATAAGATGCAAAATGGCACCAGTTCGAATGAGAAAGATATACCTGAATACTGTGGTTGCTAAAAACATAGAAGCAAGGATATAAAATATTCATAGCTATTAATGTGAAAAGAAAATTAAAATTGGGGGAGAGGATAAAAAATAGGAGGGAGGAAGGGGAGTGATAACTACCTGTAATATTGTGGAAAGGATTTATTTAATCCCAAAGTCCTTCATCTTTAGGATCTCACGTTAATGCGATAAAGCATATTCTGATGACAAAAATGAAAGGCAGAAGAAAAAAAAAAGATGTGAGAATGGCAACAAAAAGTATTTTTATCATAGATTAAATTTGTATTGTGCATGAACAGATTTGGGTTTACCTCATTGCCAACTGGTCTGACTATCACTTCACCTCTTTTTTTAAACATCAAAAACAAACTTAATTTTTTTTTAGGTTACAAAAATCTACTTCCATTTTCCTGTTTTGTAACAGTTTAAAAAATCGTTTGGTTACACGAAATGAAATAGCATTTAAGGGAATGAATCAAATATGTCTCTTCCTGAAGATTGTAAAGGTGTTCGTAAAAGTTTAATAATCTATGTAATAATACAAAAATCTTGTGCGTTTGTATGTGATTCTCACCTTTCGTAACTTTAAAAAATTTATTCATTTAGGAAATTTTACAATAAGCATGAAATTATAAAATAACATAGGTAGAAAGTACATATTAAACTATTTTTTTTAATTAACTAACCTCATCGAATATTGCCTGCATACAGTGAGGTTATTTTAGTTTTTAATTTTTAAAATGGCACAATAGTGTTTACTCATTTTTTAAACTTATACAGAAAAGGAAGTAAAATTTAGTTACAAGGGAAAAAAAGTTCTTCTAGCAAATATAAGTTGTTGCAATATTTTTGTATTATAATGAGGTATGATCCCACACAGTCGGGAGAATCTATTTATAAACAATGATGCTAGGAACTGCCGAATCAAATTAATTCACATTCTGCTACCAACCAATCAGAAATCAGAATTGCTCCATAAATATTAAACCTTTCTGTAGCAACTTTGCATATATTTTCTTCGTGTCAACACGGGAAGAATCTTTTGCTCTGAATTCCAACTCGAGAACTGTCTACTGAGAACCAGTCATCTCCAGGACTTGTGTAGAACAACTGACCATCGAAAACTGTTCTGAAACTAAACTTGGCTTACACTTCTAGATAAGTTTTTTTTTTAATTGTTTTAAAAACTCTTATTCACTCCAAATAAGGCATATTGTCACTTGGACAGAAGAGAGCTACTATTCTGGACTATACTTACAGGGACACTATGTAGGGAGTTGAGCAGCAAGGTATCTGTTAGCAGTAAATTTAAATTTCTGCATGCTACTACAGCCAGGAAAGATGAAGAAGATTCCAAAACAGTGAAGGTTTGGGATTTTGCTGCTTGCCTGGGATATTTATATTAAGAGATTACAAGTGCTACGACTTCGTCCGAGCATATCTCTTTAAAATACTTGTCTAACAAGCACGGGGATGCAACATTACATTGATACAGCAAGGGTCGGAGTTTGGTCGATAGGGGGGGGGGTCTATGAGATTGGAGACTATTTGGGACCTCGAAAACAGAGAGACTAGTGGTAGATGTATCAGCCCAGATGTGGTAACAATACTCCATGCATGGGTGAATGGTGGCTTTGTAGAAATACAGGAGTCTATCAAGTATGAGTAGTTTTCTAGCATAGTAGAGGGAGCCCACTTTCTTTGCAGCAGCCTTGGCAAAGTCTTTGCTGTATTTTTTCCAGTTCATGTTGTATGTGAATGTTAAGCTAAGAAGTTTGAGCAATGAGTTCTCAGATAAAGTGTTATTAGTCATGGTAATCGGTAGTTGAAAAGGTTTCTTGCAATTATTAAAGGAAAGAAGCTTCAATTTAGTAGCATTAAATATTATTATCCACTTTTCATCCCCATTCTATTACGGACTGATGGTCATTTTCTAAAGATCCAGCAATTGCCTTGTACATTAGTTTTTCCCTCAGGTCTATTATAAAATATGGTGTCATCAGCAAATATACTCATCTCTGACACAATTTTATTAGAAAGGTCGTTTATGAATGTCAGAATTAATAAAGATCCGAGGATCAGTCCCTGAGGCACATCCACATTAATATCATGTTGTTTGGATGTACAGTTATAGAGGACAACCTGGATTTTTCTCTGGTTTAAAAAGGATCTGATTTGGTAACACCATATGATTTAATTTTCATGAGACCATCATGCTAGAACTTGTCAAAGACTTTGGATATACCAAGATCTACCACCATAGTTTGCTCTGCCTTATCCAGTGCATGGCATATGCTTTCAGAGATGCAATCTGCAATATAACGGCCTTGCCTAAATCCATACTGTTGGTCAGAAAGAAGCTTAGCATTTACGAAGTGATGAACCAGTGTTTGTTTGATTAATGACTCAAAGATTTAAGCAAAGAGGGGGAGGAAAATAATCGCATGATAATTGAGAAAGTCAATTCTCACCAGAATTCTTGAGTACTAGTATCACAAAGGCAGTTTTTCAGCTTTCAGGGAAGCAAAATTCGGTTAGCCATTGTTGTAGAGTTTGGAGAGAACAAAGGCTAGCTCAGCAGAGAATTCCTTTATTATGAAGGGTGCTCCAGAAGTAATGGCTATTTTTTATTCTGCCCGAATGGATCAGAACGGATTGCAAATTGCATTGTTATGATGACTTAACTTATGCATTCATAACCTGAAAGTTTCATCTCTGTTGCAGATATCGACGGTGTGAGACTCTAAGAAAGTAACCCCCATCATGGACGTGCATCAGAAGCAGAGATGAGTCTTTGAATTTCTGCAAAAATACATTCAGAATGGTGGTATGTAGAATAACTTTTGGAGCACAAAAGGTTGCTCGTTTTAATGGTATCACTCCTGTCTTTGTAGCTCTTCAACTTTTTGAGTTAATAAAATAGGAGGCTTTACTTTTGGAATGACCCTCATGATATAGCAGAGATGAGATCAGTTCCACACAAATTTTATTTTTCAGTTAATAGTTAAAAATGTTTTAGAATATAAATTGTCTGGCCCAGACTAAGTAAACTTTATATCTATATATGATTGCTAAGTAATAATAAATTCTAAATTACAGTCTTCTCGAGGTTGAAGGTTCAATCTGCAGTACAGATGATACTATCAATATAATTATGAATTATTCAAGTCATGATTGATAGAATACGAGCTAGCTATCCCCATGGATTAAATAAAAGGTTTTGTTCAAGATTTTGTACAGATTCTTGAGTTACATTATTGTGAGAATAATATCCAAGATGTGAACAGTAGTCTAAATAATACAAATTTTTAATCCTTATCTAAAAATAGCAAATGAAAATCAACTTGCTAGAAACGAAGTCTTATGTGTCAGCTTAAATGCTATTTGGGTCAGACTTTAAAAATCCAACAAGATAACACCATGGACACAGATTAATCGAATATTTATTGAAATCTGCATATAAAAATGATTTTTTTTTGTGTGTGTGTGTGTGTGTGTGTGTGTGTATACGGAAAAATCTCTACCAAACTACTCAGTCAATTTTTGGTCTACAAACTTGAAACTTAATTTATGGGCTATTCGAATATGTGAAACAAATTTTAGTTTTAGTTTGAAAAAATGCTAACAGTTGACAGGTGTAAAACTAATGTATATCTTTTATGCATGCACAAATATACATTTATATGTTTAAGTCAGTTAATTTGTAAAGTTTTATTATACATATGGCCTAAGCTCAGATTATAATGAATAATGCTAGAGAGGTAAATCTTCATGAATTAAAATATCATATTAAGCATATTTTACGATTGGGAAATGCGGGGCGGCCTGCTAGTCTAAAATAAATTAAGGTAAAACAAAAATGGATTTTTTAAAATTCTATTTAAAACAAATCACTATATTCTGAATTATTTCTTTATCTAAGCACTTCACTCAACAATGTCTCCACCTGGACCAGGCAAGTTTTCTCTTTATGCAAATCACTCCAGACAAGGCGTGAAGCCACTTAATGTAACCAGATAATAAGAACGAAAGATAACCAAGGTTAAAGGTAGGAGGAAAACAGTCAGCAGGAAGTCTGTGGTTCTTGAAAAATAGAAAGCTGCATTACACTGAGGAATTAAAACAATGAATTGATGAAGACATCTAGACTGATGAGTCACATAAGCTGAAACAAAAGCAGGGAATAGATCAGACAATTCTGAAGAACACATGTCATAATAGTATATTTATAGAAAAGACTGAGACTAACAACACCATGTCTGTGAGAGAAACAGTTGCAGTGAAGAAGAAAGGGTGGGACCAATCAAAGTACAGATACGTTTATACATCTTATCAAGGACCTTCAAATGGGACAGATTCACCAACCCAAATATGGTAACAATACTCTCCATGCATGGTCTGATAGTAGATTTATAGAGAAAGAAAATGGCTTCAGATGTGAGAAAGTGCTTAGAACAATAAAGAGAACTGAATTTATGAGATGCAAAAAGAGCAATGGATCTAATATAATCTTCACTATTGTATAAAAGGAACTTAATCTGTGTGCGTATGTGAGTTCATTCCCTATGAATTCGAAAACGGCTCGGCTGATTTTTATGAAATTTCACACAAAGGTACTTCATGTGCCTGACAGTGTTCTTAGATAGGTTTTCTATCAGAATATCTTTGGTAAGTATCGATAATCGAAATGATCCAATGAAAGAAAGAAAAGGCGATTTTGACCAAAGTTAACATCTTACACAGCCTAACATCACAAGTGCATTTGAGAAGTTTTATTACCACACAAGCTGAAAGGCCCAACATATAAAATCAATAGTAGGTATTTTGATGACAACAGCATGTTTGAAACATTTCTGTTTAGAGCACAACTGAAACATGATACTTGACTCTTGCATTTTAAACTTTAATTCAGGCCATTATATATAAAAAAATAATTTTATAAAATTAACAGTAGGATGTCTACAGTGCAATATAAACTGCAATATGGACTAAGTTATTGTGGGGAGGCATGTGAAGCTTCCTCCTGGTGCACTGCAATGGGTTCTTGACTAGACCAGGCAATCAATTGATTGAAAAATGAGCGATTTCACTGATTTCGATGACATCAAAAATATAGGAGTGTGATCATCATGCAATCTCAGAAAATGTCAGGTTTCCCTGATCATCTAGTATATAAATCTCAGTCATTTGTGTATTTGTATGTGTATGTCAGCTAAAAGTTTTTTTCATCCGCAGTGTACAGACACAAACATGATATCGTTAGAAGGAGCAATCTCTCGGACAGAAAACATAGAAAAATTGGAAAAAATCGTCAATTATTTTGTGTAGAAATGTCATTTTCTTTGAAGAGGGAGGGGGGGGTCAGATAAAAACTTTTTTTTTTCAACGCTGTTCGAAAACTGCACATGCGTGAATGGTCATTTTGTTGTTTCTTCTTAAAAAGCTAAATTTATAGCGTCATAACATCTGTGTCGTCGTGATCCCATGGATAATGTGTTTGCTTGCGAACTTAAGTAGTGCAAGTTCATGCCCGGCACGCAACTTTTTGTTTTTCCTTTTTTTTTCTTACAAAATTTTGCTTTCAGTTTCGCTTCTGGCACCCAAGTCCATTTTTTTTTTAATGATCAGGCAACAGCCCCCCCCCCTAGTTATACATAAAGAGGGAACATTAAACTGCTGACTGAAATTCTTCTGATTTTAGTAAGATTTGAACCATATTACCTATTATGGTTCAACTTAAAATTCAGAGTTTTAGTATAATAATAGATGAACTATTATGGGAGATTATGAAAATTTGAACAAATTGCAATCAGTATAAGACATGCTAACGGTGGTTAAACTCTACTCTCGTTTCACAACAACAAACAGAAAAATTGTCATAAATTATCAAAATTTTGGTTTGACCAATTATATATCTTTTGTATCAAAGTTTCGCATAACTTTTAGTTAAAGTAATACAATAGCAGAAAATAAAACACTATGACAAGAAAATTCTAATAACACAAAATGGAACATATGAACATTTCTTAAATTAAAATAAAATGAAGAAAACTTCGTTTCCTAAAAAAAAAAAAAAAAAAGTAAAAAGGTCACACACATTCTAATAAGGGCTGTTCAAAATTATTTATAAAGTTAAAGTCATACATTTTCATGATAACTTTCACTCATTTTAAAATTTACTTAATTTCATTTATTCAAAAATGTTATATATACGAGGGGCGTGCAATAAGTAATGACCCTGACCCACTTCCCATAGCAGTAGAGCAACGAAACTTGGTACAGTTATTAGTCTTTCTCTACATAGGAACCACCCAGAGTTATGCATTTCTCCCATCATTTGATGCAGCTCTGGAGACCGTTTTTGTAGAACACCCCAGGTTGGTCCTCCAACCACGACGTGACTTCAGAAATCAAAGCTGAATCACCTGGGAAACACTTTCCTTTCAAAAACAACTTCATGGCTGGGAAGAGGTGAAAGTCAGAGGGTGCAAGATCAGGAGTTTAGGGAGGATAGGGAAGGATTCCATAACCACACACCCGTGCTTCTGATCTGGCGACATGCGAGTTGTGGACCGGAGTGTTGTCATGCAGGAGGAGGGTACCTTTGCTGATCTTGCCCCGCCTCTTGATTTGATAGCTTGCCTTAATTCCCTCAAAAGTGAAGCATAATAAGCTCCTGTAATTATGGTACGCTTTGCCAGGAAATCTGTCATCATTACTCTGTCCTGGTCCCAGAAGAATATGAGCATGACCTTGCCAGCGGAGCGCTGCACCCTTGCCTTCTTTGGAGGTGGTGAGTCCAAGTGCTTTCACTGCATTGACTAGGCTTTGGTATCTGAATCATAGTAATGAACCCAGGTTTCAGTCTGTGTAATCAGTCTTTTGAAAAACTTTCTCATCTTCTTGGCACATCTCCAAATTCATCCTCGAGCACTCGACACGTTCTTGCTTCTGGAATGGTGTGAGCAACCTGGGAATCCATCTGGCAGACACCTTATGCATATGCAAATGGTCATGAATGATAGTTTCCACAGACCCTGTACTAATCTTAACATCTTGGGCTATTTGGCGAATAGTAACATGCCAATCTTCCAAAATGGCAGCCTCAACTTGACGGACAGATGCCTCATCAATGGCAGATGGGGAGTGACCAGGTCTGGGAGCTGTTTCCATAGACTTCTGGCCATGTTTGAATTCACGATGCCAGTGTTTTACAAGGTCATATGATGAGTCATTATCACCATAAGTTTCTTTCATTTCATCAAAAGTCTCCTGTAGTGTGCGTCCTTTCAAATACAAAAACCGGATCACTGCTCAACATTCAACAGGCTCCATTTCACACCTGACTCAGTTCAAACACCTGTAAAACAGAAACCACAATTAGTTCAGAGCTGTAATTTGCCACATAACCCGTAGAGATATAAACCATTGCATATGCACACTTTCAGCTAGATCAGACAACTGGAAGTGGGTCAGGGGCATTACTTATTGCACGCCGTTCGTATAGATGTAGACAGAATTTGAGATAGTCTTGTTGGAAGATAAGAGTTCATTTGTAGAGACAGTCCTGTAGGAAGATGTACCATATTAAAGTCTGCGTGTGGTGGTAACAATGTTGGCTTGTCTTTTTGCCTTCCTGCGGCCAAAGGGCCCAGGCGAAGTTGCACCCCAACAAAGGAGTGTGTTATCAGGCGATAGCCAGGAAAAAAAAGGTAAAATTGCCTTGGATTTAAACTTTTATAAACTCGTTTATATGGTCAACTCGCCTGATTGGGCACACCAGAAAGGAAATTGACCACTATAACCAATCAGTAATGATGTTATAAACCAAAGATATTCAAAATCTTATGCTGCAAGTATTTGTTTTTGCTGCTACAAAGTAAAAAAACTCCCAGGAATGTCAGATTATTATTCTGTGTTGAACTGTTATCCCCAAATACACGGTTACAAAAGCATCATAGTTTTCTTTTCTTTTTTTTTTTTTTAATCTCTCCTGGAGGAGGAATCCCTCTCTCATCGCCTTCCACCTTGTTTTATCCCTGGTTAGGTATTGGCATATAGGACCCAACTGGCTGTCGAGATTGCTTCAACAAATTTTTTTGGCCTTCCTCAGTCTTTTTTATTTACTCGGGGTCAGTGGCGTAGCAAGGGTGGAGCAGCACTTTCAAGGGGCGGCATTTTGAGAGGGTAAAAAATATAAAAATAAATTAAAGCTAACAAAAAATCTGAAATTTTATGGCGAAAAGGTTGTAAAACATTGGGACTTTTAGAGATATCGGAATCAGAAAAATGTGTCACAAGTTTATGAGCGGCACACATCAGAGGCAGCATAGAAAAAAATCAGAATTTTTTTTACCAAAAAGTTTTTTAAAAAATAGGAACTTTTGGAGGTATCGGAATGAGAAAAATGTGTCCCTATTTTACGAGCGGCCCATGTAAGGGGCGGGGGCAGCATTTTGAGGGGGTAAAAATAGAAAATAAAAAAAAATATATAAAAATAAATAAAAGCTAACAAAATATCTTAAATTTTATACTGAAAAGTTTTTAAAAAATCGGAACTTTTGGAGGTATTGGAATCGGAAAAATGTGTCCCTATTTTATGAACGGCACATACCAGGGGGCGGCATTTTGTGAGGATAAAAATAGAAAAAATAAATAAATAAAACGTAACAAAAAATGTAAAATTTTATACCGAAAAGGTTGTAAAAAATCGGAATTTTTGGAGGTATCGGAATCAGAAAAATTAACTTAAGAACGGATGTGAATGTATTCTTTGCTATTCTATACGTTCTCTCTACCAAAGAATGTTCATGTGTTTACCCTGATCATCAATATTTTCCCTATTTTTACTACTGACAATGTCATAGATATGTAGTAGATTGATTTGTTTTAATGCATAAAAAAAAAAAAAACGAAAAAAAAAATATGAAACAAAAAACAAGATACAGATAATTATAATAGAAATACCTTTTACTAATATTGTGAGAATTTTAGACAAACACCCTTGGCTAAATATGATATTTTCCTTTTGTTTTATTCGACTTTCCTTTTGTTTCATGCGATTGCATATGGACACCTTGAAAATTTTGCTGGGAAAAAAGCACAAACAATTATTTTTAAATTTAAACTTTCGTACATTAATTTAACCTAAAATGATGAATAATCATTTCCAGGCTACTCTAACATTGTAAAAATGTTCACTAAGCTGAAGTGTGACTGGCAAGACTGTAAAACTATGCGTAATCGCTTAGACCCCCCCCCCCAAAAAAAAAAACGCTTACAGAATTTATTTCCATGAAGAAAATAATTTTTGGTTAGTGTTCTAAAATGCTACAATATCTCTGAAATAAAAAAAATCATTTTACCTCCAATTAATATTGCTGAAGCTTTTCTCAACTGGAAGGATCTAGAGATCTGACTTGCTGAAGGAAACATAGTTGACAAAGTAGAGTAATATCTTATTGAGAAGGAAAGTGGTGGGAAATTCTAGCTAGATTGCTGGACATCAGGTTTCTCGCCAAGCAGAATCTGGCACTACTGTGTCATCGGGAAGACATCCATAATGATGAAAGAGATCAAGAAAACAAAGGGAATTTTTTTAAATTGGTAAATTTATTGGCTAAGTATGACCCTGTGCTCCGTGAACATTTGGTGAAAGTTAATCTGGGAAAGAAAATCGCTACTTCTTATCTGTCACCAGAAATTCAAAATGAATCTGTGAGCATTTTGACAAAGCAGATAAGAAAGAAAATCATCGATCAGATCAAAGAAAGCAAATATTTTTTGCATTATTTTTGATAGCACTCCTGATGTATCTCACAAGTACCAGATGAGTGAGGTGTTGTGCTACGCAAAAATTGACAAAAATAAAGTGACAGTGGAGGAGTTGTTTCTCCGCTCCAAGACAAAAGGTAAAAGCGCGGAGGATATCTTTAAACTGATTTTGAGAGAACTGGAGAACGATGGGATTCAGATTGGTGACTGTATTGTCCAGGCATTTGGCAATGCTGCTATTATGGCACACCACCGATCGGGTGTGCAAAAACGAATCGCCGAAATCAACCCAAAAGCTCTATTTGTGCCATGCACTAACCATTCAATCTGGCTTGTGTAACGGTTCACTCTCTTATATTTTTTGGCATACTGGACTGGTTATTCTCGTTTTTTTCTACATCTACACATCACTGGGACGTCTTGGTTCAGTTGACCGGTCTGTATCAAGCGGACTATGGAAACTAGATGGAGTAGTAGAGCAGATGCTGTAAATGATGTGGTAAAAAAAATATTGGAAGTCGTCATTGCCCTGGAACAGCTCAAAGAAGAAGAAAATCCAACCACAAGATCAGATGCATCTTTAATTCTCAACTCGATATTGTCGTTTCCATTTTTTTTATTTCTGAACTTTTGGAAAACTATTCTCCCAGAAATCAATGATGCCCAGAAGTATCTTCAAGAAAAGGGGTTGGATCTGCAACAAAGATCCGTCAGACTGACTGCATTGAGAGATTGCCTTCTTCAGAATAAAGATGGTGGACACTGCAATAGACGAGTCAAAAAAACTGTTCTGAAATGGGGATAAGCATGGATCATAGTGTTATATCGCATATCCTTCCATATTTATATTAATAAACTAGAAATCAGCAGGAGCAGCGACAGTTAAAATAATGGCGACGCTAAGACAAAGCCCCTTCGTTGATATAACGTAAATGAACACACTAAATACACACAACAACATCAAAGCCCATTTTTATGTACACACATCAACGGAATAACTCACACTTCACTTCAAGAAAACTGCCAGAGGAAGCCGCACATCAAAAGAAAAATCAAAATACAAAACACAATCACAGCAGACGCAACTCCGGCCGCATATAAACACGAATAATTATCTCACAAAACACTGACACAGTACAACACCCAATAGAACACATTCACAACTTTCTTAGCTTTAAATTGATATAACACATGTATACAAACACCAAACAGACGACTCCCTACAATACATTAAAACACAAAAAACAAACACAAATAAAAAGCAAAAATGATGACCAACGATATAAGCCACATTTTGTCTACTACTAAGTCTGCATCGCGAGTATAATAACAGCTTTTTCAACAAGCAGGCAGATCAACCCCTGCATGTCAAGCTGTGAATCTTGCCCCATTAGCAGAAAGCAGCAGTTAAACCCTCATCAGTGACACCAGCTATTGAAATTACTGCGCTACCACTGCCACCACACCGCCGCCATATCACTCGTGATACTGGACAGCAAGCCTTGAAGATTATCCCTCTTCCCTCACCGCCAGATCACCACAGCTCACCAGCCAAAAGATGTTATTCCCTGGCCAGTGACACCAGCTATTAAAATTACTATGCTCCCGCTGCTGCCACCACAATCTTACTCATGATACTGGACAGCAAGCCTTGAAGACTACCCCTCTTCCGCCGCCGTAGCCAGCTCACCACAGCGCACTAGGCAGCGAGGTTTGCCCGCCAATAGCAAGAGCCACTGTCACCCATGCTCCATAGTGACACCTGCTATTAGGATTACTCTTTTTCTGCCGTCAACGCACCCATACACCAGAACACTGTCACATTCCTGTCATCGCCACCACCGCACACGTATTCCAGACGCCAGAACACACAAGCCATGTTCCTGCCGTTGCCACCCCTCACCTCATCCTGACAATAACTTAGATCGTTGCCAAATTCATATCAACATCCGACGAGTATTCCTACTGATGCCCCCCCCCATACTGCCGCCGAATTATCCTGACACACCAAATAGTTTGTTTCAAGATCGTTTTAACTTTAAATAAAAAGTTTAAACTCAACCTTTTCGTTTGTCACTTTCTTGCTTCCATATGCTCAGTTTTGTAATATAATAATCGTATCCGCAAAAAGAAACGAATGGTGAACGATTGACTGATGCAGTACTGGGGTTTTATACAGAGTTGAGACAGGAAATGCTATCTGTCATAGAGAGGTTTAACTGAAGAAATATCTTGCAGATTTCAACAAGTTCACAATCTTGCAAGTGAATACGCTTTTCTTACACCGTCAAATCTGCTTGATGATAATTATGATTGTCAGCTTGGTGAAGTTGATGAGGATATAGAAAAAAAAGAAATTCTTTGCCGAAAAGATGAGATTACAGTATTTTGTGAAAGCTTCAGGAAAAGACAAAATCAATGGACCTCTTGAACTTTATACAGAGATACCACCTTGGGGATTGCGTCCCTAATATTGTGATCTTGCTGCGCATTTTCCTTGCTGAAGCTATTAGCGTTGCCAACTGTGAGCGCTCTTTCTCAAAACTGAAACTCATAAAAAACTACTTTCGATCAAAAATGAGCCTGACAAGGCTTACAGACTTGGCAGTCCTCTCCATAGAGAGAGAACTTGTCGATAGAGTTAATTTTGATAGAGTTATTGATAACTTTGCCGCAAAAAAAAGCGCAAAAAGTATGTTTGTAAATTTTCAACCGACTTGACGCCTTGTGATAGTTTTATAGAGATAAGAGAATGACGAAATGGAGTTTCATTCTATATTAATAAACACATTAATTTGTTATCTTCGTTAGTAGAGTGTACATGCGTAACAGAAAAAAAAAATGGTTAGTATGAGAGTTCACATGTTTTTATAGTAGTTGTGAAGAGTTCCTTGTTGGCGACAAAGATTAGATATCCGACAATTAGATATAGGTCAGGTCTGTTGAAGGAGAAAGAAAGAGAGGTGTTCACTGTATGTACGTATGTAGGAGCGTGCATCTGATAGTAGAGACAGGGCAAAGGGTTAGTCTCCGTGGTAAGAAAGAGTAGGTGTGTGTGTGTGTTGGTGTATGTTGTTTAGCATGATAAAGAATGCTAGTTTTGATACAATGTTCGTTTCGATACTGCACGTGAAAATAAATGTGAGTTAGAAGAGAGCCATAGCTAACTTGTAGTACTGACGTTCTGCCTGGGGCTTTCGCTCCAGGCTAATGCCCCTGCCCAGCAGGATCAGGATCAAAAAGGGTTAATGGTTTCAGATTTGGGCTTTTATATAAACTATCACATGATAGAGAACTGGCTTGTGATTGGACAAGCCAGGGAGAAAATGGATTTCAAATCTTGTCGAGAGAAGTAGCTCCTGCCTGTGATGCAGCAAGTGCCGGCTGCTACAGCTCTCTCACAAAAAATAAATTCATAGCCTTATTTTCAATTCATAAATACATTCATTTAAAAAAAATTTTAACTATTTTATAAAGGAGTGAAACATTATTAACAACAACAAATTTCTTAAATTTTGTGCTTAAACCGAGCGATTATACACACTGATTTCAAATAATAATAATAACATTATGAAGTAAAAGAAAAAATAACTACATTGGACTATCCTCTCCTTGATACAGCCATGTTTTTTTGTGAAAATTCGATAATAACAACAAGTGAATAAAAATGATTTTATCATTTCTTAACCTTTTCCTGCTTTCAAGTGTTCTCATTTAAATTTATAAATTCAAATTTCAAATATTCGCATTAAAATTTATAAAAATGTTTTCTAAAATGTGTGACTTTTTATATCTTAAATTTTGCACTAAAACCAAGCGATTACACACAAGGATTTAAAAAAGCGCCGTTAAAAGACATTTTATTTCCTCTTCGAGAACTTCGACCTCTTAACAATAACATGAAAACGAAAAAACTACATCAGACTATCCTCTCTTTGATACAGCCACGTTTTTTGAGAAAATTCGGACTTTAACAATAACAAAAAAGTAAATAAAAATGATTTTATCATTTCATAATATTTTCAAGTGTCCAAATGTTCTCATTTAAATTTATTATTATATTTGTGTAGCCAATTAATTTAATTTAACATTTTTTTATAATTTGAATTATACATTTTTGTTTTGATAAAAATATTTGGTTTCTTTTGTTTCATATTAATGCTTACATAATTCCTTTCAGATTAAGGTTTACATACTTATTATTATTAAAATTATTGAAAAGAAATTGTTAAATTAAAATTAAAAAAAAGGGAATTGTGTAAATATTAATCTAAAGGGAATTGTGTAAACATTAGTTCAATGAAAATAAACAATTTTTAGGGCATTTTGAAGGTTTTAACAGGTTGTCATATGCCAGCGGTAGGCAGGGGGCGTCAAAACAGGTAATCATATGCCAGCAATGAGGGGGGGGGGTAAAACAGGTAATTATATGCCAGCGGGAGGAGGCAAAACATGTAATTATATGCCAGCATAGGGGGCAAAACAGGTAATCATATGCCAGCGGTAGGCAGGGGGCGTCAAAACAGGTAATCATATGCCAGCAATGAGGGGGGGGGCAAAACAGGTAATCATATGCCAGCGGGAGGAGGCAAAACATGTAATTATATGCCAGCATAGGGGGCAAAACAGGTAATCATATGCCAGCGGTAGGCAGGGGGCGTCAAAACAGGTAATCATATGCCAGCAATGAGGGGGGGGGCAAAACAGGTAATCATATGCCAGCGGGAGGAGGCAAAACATATAATTATATGCCAGCATAGGGGGCAAAACAGGTAATCATATGCCAGCGGGAGGAGGCAAAACATGTAATCATATGCCAGCATAGGGGGCAAAACAGGTAATTATATGCCAGTGGGGAGGGGGTGGCAAATTTTCCAACCGCCCCAGGCGGCAAAAACTTATGCTACGCCATTGCTTGGGGTCCATTGTGTTGCTTTGTATGTCCACCTGTAGATCTCAACAACTGACCAGCCCATCTATGTTTAACCGTTCTTATGGTGCTGATGATATTATTTACTTCACTTTGCTATCTCCTCAATATGTTTCTTTTTCTTTCATGTAAACCGATGCCGAGCATAACGGGTTCCATTTATTCATTGTGCCATTCTTAGCTTTCCTATTGTTGAATTATTGTGCATATGTTTCGCTACTATTTGTCAAAATAGGCATCATATATTCGCTGAACATTTTTCCATTGAATGTCCATAGTGGTCTTTGTACTCTTCTTTATTGTGTCTACTTTGGAAAAAGCTATCAATCCAAATACAATTCGCTATTTGATTTCAGGTATGATATCAGCATCGCTTTTCACCATGGAAATTTCCCTCTGGACACAAGTACAGTAAGTTTTCAACAAAAGCTGTTACATACAAATTCAATACATCTTCCCTCATAGCCACTATCTTATGTAGCTTACAACCACCATTTCTGCTACATTCATTCATGATAATAAAATGCTAATAATTAGGGAGAAAAATATGAACTTCTTCCTCTGTAGATATGGCGATTGTGATGGTGTTGCTCATCAGATGTAATGTAGCATTTTAAAGCAAGCACTGATCTTGGACATTTCCCAATAAGAAATGTTATCTACCTAATTGCCGATGATTCAACGAAAAAAATAATTACGGCTGCCGTAAAGACATGGGGAAATAGCTCAGTTTTTTAATTTCTTTGAAAATTATTTCATACCTTATCGTTTTGCGTTACTTTTGGAATATTTTCATTACTGAGATATGTCTATTCATTAAATACGGCTGGTTACAATTGAACATCAATATTTCAGCATTATTTTTTTTCTAAAAATAAATGTATAAATATAAACATTTATTTCACTAAAATATATAAAAACAGTTTCCCTACGACTTTCAATCTTCCTTAGCAAATATCAGGGATCTCTCACTTACATCGTTGGTTTATTCTTTAAAAGTTTCCTGTACATTTTTTAGAAACGAATTATCCACTACAAAAATTAAATCGGCCAAAAAATTTTTTTCTACGATATACATGTCCATATTAAAATTAAACCCTCATGTTTTCACCACTGTCAACGTAAGGTATCCACAAGTATTGACAACATAAGCATAACATACATTTTGCCCCCCCCCCCCATTTTTTTGCGTTTGTATTCCACTTAGACAAACTGAGCCACAGAAAGGCGCGGCCAGGTACAGCATGCAAAATAAGAGAAAATTCTCCAACATAAACAGAATCGAGACGCGAAATATCAGATCGAAAGTTTATGCTTGCAATTTATGTTTGAACATTCATTTCAAACGAAGACGAATTGCAAATTGTTATTGTCTTTCATCTTATAGGTGGTGTGTGAGGGTTGAGAGATTTATTCATCACTAGCACGTTGACCGGTCGTAAAAAAAAAAAAAAAAACAAGGAAATGGGACTTTGGTGGCATTAGCCAGAAGCCGAAAGAAAAATTTTGTAAACAGCGGTGTAGGGGGATGGGGGTGAGAGATTTATTTAGAATGGCATACTAAAATAACGATTTTGGGGTGGAGTAAGTTTATTGCTTATTGCCAGAGACGCTCCAACCAGGGAATACCGACTGATCTGCCAATACAATTTTTAAAAAATCAGAGTGCTCTTTAAGATGCACTGATTTGACTCTTCCCATCTTGTGTCACATCTTCCTGCAGTAGGAAGGAAGTATATACCGCAATTTGTGGCTTATTGCTTAGTGAAACAGAGTCTGTTACTTTTTTTATGGTGACTGCTGTAGTCTTGGTAAAAATCGGCTTAACAAATGATGGCTTGAGCACTTTCTGCAACGGTCGAGCGTGGATTTAATACACACTTGATGAGAAATATTTATGGCACTGATTTGTAGCCCAATGGTTAGAGCTGTCGACTTTCAATACGACGGTTGTAGGTTCGATCTACGACTGGGGAAAGGTGGTTTTTTTTATACATGGAATCAAGGCCACTCAGGGATAAGGGTTATTGCGTGTACAGTAATCAATGAGGTAGTATTGTAGTAATAATTAGTATTGGGGGTTTTGATAGAGTGTCTTACTTAAGGGGGCGGTTTGTCAGGAGTTTGTTTATGTTGGACTTGAAGACGTTCAAGTTGTAGTCAGGTGGGAAACAGGCAAGCGGCAGAGAGTTCCACTGGCGTGCAGTTCTAAGAAAGAAGCTTTGCTCATGAAATCTACGTTTGGATTTAGGCACAGATAGAGAGTGGGGAAAATTATCGACAGTAGTTTCAACCAGACTGGTGTTTCTCGTGAAAGATTGGCGAGGGGGGACGAGGGATTGAAGCTCAGACGAGCACCTGCCATGGAAATAACGATAAAACAAAAACAGGCTCGCAACGTCTCTTCTGTGGGAGAGAGGTTGCAGAGAAGAGAAAAGGGCATTCCCCACTAAACCACGAAGTCTATTTTGTACTCTGTCAAGGCAGGATAGGCTGTTTTTAGCAGCTCCTGCCCAGATGTGGCAGCAGTACTCCATCCGTGAACATACTTGGCTTTTATACAGATAGAGAATTGCATCAGTAGTGAGATATCTTCTGGAGCGGTAGAAGAATCCCACCATTTTCCCAGCGTCCCTGGCAACAGATTTGATGTATGTGTTCCATTTCAGATCAGGAGTAAAGGTCAAACCCAGAAGCTTGTCAAAACATAGAGCCTCCCCAAGACGAGAGCCATCCATTTCAATTGATGCCGGATGGGGATAAGAGCGTTGATGATGTAAAGTGTTTGTCTAGCTGCACTGATGAGTTGTGATACAACAAAACAGTACTGTATGTGGATGACAAATTAAAGCCCCCCCCTCTTTGAGTTGAGCACTTTGTAAATACATTTTCACCTGACACGTATTTAAGCAATTAAGCGAAGCACACTATTTATTTGTAAACAAATGATGGTTTGAGCACTTTCTGCGATGGGCGAACGTGGATTTAACACACACTTGAGGATAAATATTTACGTCACTGATTCGTAACCCAATGGTTAGAGCTGTCGACTGCCAATTCAACAGTTGTAGGTTCGATCCACAGCTGGGGAAAGGTGTTTGTCTAGCCGCACTGATGAGTTGTGATACAACGAAACAGTAGTGTATGTGTATGACAAATATATATAATCATTTATTATTAGTTTTTAAGTCAGATATTTTTACTTTTATGAAAATACTTTTATATTATTACATATTTTAAGTTAGGTATTTTCTTTTTTGTTTATAGCTAAAAAACAAAGAAAAGAAAAAAAAAAGACCCTTGAAAATTTGAAAGGCATTTAAAAGTATTTTAATTGTTAAATAGACAGTCATTTCTTGCAGTAAAATGTTTTTCAAATCTTCACGTATGAAAAATCGAAACTTTACACCCAATAATCTTATATAATATAGATATAAAACAGCATGACTTTAACAAAGTTAATTATAATTTTATAAAAAAATAATGATTCAATCAATAATTAGAGGATGTTTTTTTTTTTAAATAATTATATTTAACTTTCCATATCATTTAACAAAACATTGATTTAAAATAATGGCACACAAATAAAAAAAACACAGATAAATAAAACAAAAACATTTAGTTTCATATGAGAATATGAGGGAGGTAAAATTAATAAAACAAAAATGGGTGCTTTGTTAAAGTGGTGATCTTTTAAACTAAAGCATTTCAGGTAAAATCATTGCGTCCTTACAAGTCATGGCGAAAGTAGTATAAAGTCGAAAAATTATGAAAAATGATCCAGTAGAAAAATAATTATGAGTAAAAATAGAATTCATCAAATTATTAAATTTTATCGCATATTTTAATATGGAAGAGTTGTACGGCCAATTCAGTATGACAAACAAGGGAGATAACCCTCAACTTTTAATCACAAATTAAGGATTCATCATTTTTTAACCCGCCATTTCAGAGCGTAATTGCTGCCGATTTTTTGTTAAAAATTCATCTAGCATGTCTACTACTGGACCATTTTTCAGAATTTTTGGAATTCATACTAATTTTGCCATGACATAAGTACGTAATAATGTTTTCACCTGAAATGTGTTGGTTTAAAATATTACCAATGTAAACAAGTACTGAAAAATGAAAGTAAAAAGATTCCCGGATAACGCAGAGTAGATATTATTATTATTATTGATGATGATGATGATGATGATGATGATAAACAACAACAACAACTTCAAGATCTTAAGCATATTTTTATTTTATTTTATTTTTTTTCTCATTTGCTAATGTGTAATGTTTACTTTGGCTTTTATCCAATCAAATTGTCGGCTGCTTCTTTCCCAAACAATCAGTTAATCACATGCATAACACCTGTGCGTGTGCATGACTTAGGAGACAATGACGAACACATGAAATTCAATATTAGTAATTATTTCCAAACGAAAAATTTCAATAATCTGAAAACGTTAAGTATAATTATGGTCTCTTGTATGTTCTAGGGAGAAGAGGCAAAGAAAATAAACTAACAGACACACTCCTTAATAGGTATTTTAGAGTGTCTCACTCTCATTCATTCGAGTACAGCTATTTTCCTCACATTACCAAAAATGTCTTATACATAAAAAAAGAAAAACTATTACATATGAAATGAAATACAGAAATGGAGTATCTGTCAGGAGTATAAACCTTTATAAATTATAGAGACAGAAAACTTAACCGTTTGCTGATTTCAAATTGTTGCAATATTTTTCACGTAACAGTACTGAGTATGATCAAAGATTTGGACGATTATATTTATAGTTTGAGATAAGAACAAATCAATCAGCAACCAGGATCACTGTACAAAACCGCCTGAACCTTATTGATTTTTTTTTTTTTGTCTTGATTAAAGAAGGGAATTATGCTCTGCTAATCCTGACTGGATTAATACTACCGCTATTTTTTACCTGGAATTCTTTACAATTCAAAGCTTCTCTGACTTAACTAATGCTGCCAATTTTTGCTTAGGATAACTAGCGGTCAATGTTTACACATCGACGTACAAAATCAAAATGCATAAGCACATTTGAATACATGTCGTCTGCGCATACACTATCCTGAATAAAACCAAATAATTATATTTTGGACCAATCTGAAAACTTTTCAGTGAGCTTTGTCTTGACATGAGAAGAGGACTCTGCTCTGCTGATCCTGACTCGATTAATATTACCATTCTTTACTTGTAATTCTTTACAATTCAAAGCTTCTCTCTGACTGGGTTGACGCTGTCAATTTTTGCTTGGGACAATTACGTTTAATTTTCACAATTGGATAATTTACTTTTACTTTTCTCTAGCTATTTCTTTTGTCATCCTATTTTGGGCAATTTTTCAATTAAAAGAATGACTCTTCACTAAAGAGAAATATTGTGTAATTTGCATAGTTTCATCTATTACTTAAGATGGATGAACGCTTCAGATAGAGCAAACAAGAAATTATTTCTGAATCTGATGAACACTTAATCTTATTTAAGGTAAACGTAAATTCCATGAACAAAGCTTCTTTCCTAGAACTGCCTGCCTGTAGAACTGTTCCACTGGCCTGCTTCTCAGCATGGTTGATTTTGTCCAATGTGGACAAGTTCTTGCTATCCCGTCCTCTTAAATAGTTCAATTCTGCCCAATTCCCAGCAAAAAAATAAAATAAATAAACGATCACTGAACTGTTGTCTCACCAACCACCTTACATTCATTAACCTTTATCCTCAAGTAAACTCCCTTGTAAAAAAAAAAAAAAAAAAAAAATCAATTTCTCAATCTGACCCCACCTCTTCCTATATGTGTGTGTGCGAGTGCATAAAAGAGGGAAGGATACAGGAAATCATTCTTTAATAAATCAAAAGTTATCTAATTTCCCTACCCTTTTCATGAATCGTTTGAAGTAGGGTTTGGATGATTAATTGGAATCAGAATCAGGCATAAGAAAACTTTTTGAGGCCTCAAAATCATTATCAGAATCGGAAAATTTTTAGCTTTATTTCCGATTCTAAAAACGATTGTTTTATTTATTTATTCTGTTTAAAACTTAATTTTCTACTGTTGGCACAAGTGAAAAATACAGTTGAAAATCTCACAATGGGTTAATCAAAATCTTAGATGCAATACATAAAGGGAAAACATAAGAAAGTTTATCAAATTAAAAGGAAAATTATATCTAGATTTAAAAGTAGATCAGGACTGTCCACTAGACCACCCACCACTACTGTCTTCTTCACAAAAATGAAATCCTACTTTTTATTTTAAGAGATTTTAGAATCGAAATCAGTAATTGTATCAGAATCGGGGGAAAATATTGGGATCGTCCAATCACTAGTTTGAAATCTTAACCTTCAGAGCAAAATTAATATTTTAAGTTTTCAGAAAGAACTATCAGAAGAGAGAAATGGAAGACAAGCGTGAGAAAGGAAAGAGATAAACAGGGAAAGAGAAAAAATAAAGCAAGAGATAGGTAAGAAAGTGAAATAAAATCCAGACAAATAGTGAAAAAAAATTTAAAAAATAAATAAAATAAAGAAATAAGGCTCTAATGGTTTGCTTTTCCTTATATAAAAAATATAGATTTTGATTTAAAAGAGAGAAGCTCTAGCTTTTTCTAAATTAAAAAAAAAAAAGCCACAATTCACATTTCTGTTCATAATGAAATCAGTTCATGTGCAAATATTGATAGTAAATGACTTTTTTTTTACTAAGAAATCACCACTTAACAAGGCTGACAGGCAATCAAGGATAAGGGTTAAATAAAATGAATGAACTGTCAGTTTAATGATGAATATTTCAGAGGAGTGCAAACAATTGGAATGAACAAAGAATGGTTTATAACACACATTTGTTTACATTGGACTTGAATCCGTAGAAAATCTATCCTGTAGTAATGTGTTATACAAATGAGAAATTCTAGAAAAGAAACCCTGCTCATAGAAATACTGCTTGATACTAGGAACAGATGGAAAGTTCCTTTTAGTTGTAGAAAGAAATCCGTATTGCTTGTCACAAAGAAGATTGTTTTCGTTGAGGTGGTTGATAACTTCTTGATTATTACAGATTCAAACAACTTACTCGTGATACTAAACACTGATTAGTCTGTATTGAGATGCAGCAGACCGATTTCCAGTGAAGTCTTACAAGATGACGAAAAGCATTTCTACTTGAACATCTTTGCAAGGATAAGTATCAGTTTCTTGAATACTATGGCATGTTGTTAGAACCAGTTCCCTTGTTGGTACTGAAGATCTTGATAAATTTGGCAATATCACAGATAGTCATTTAAATGTGGCTTATATGTTTTTTGGTCACGGGGGGGGATTCTGAGAGTAAGTGGCATTGATCGCAAAGCATGGAATTTGCTGCAAAATTCTGTGCCCAAAATTTGACTTTATCAGATTCTTAAGACATCACCTCTGGTCCATTAATGATAGTTGAGATAGATACCTTACATCTGTTCAGGACCTTGTTTATTATTCTCCAAAACTTGCGAGAGCCAAACCTCTGATCAACCACTTTAGATTTTATGGGTTGGGCATAGGACTAGCATTTTCTACAACTCTTTTGAAGAGGTTTTTGAACAGTTTTAAAAAAAAAAGCTTTGGGTTACAGAGCATCTATTTTGTTGAAAACAATTGAAATAGTGCTTTCTATGGGCAATAGCAGCAGCACATTAAGGGCTATATCATGGCTGGCTGTTTGGTCTCTATTTTGGAGTTATAAAGCTCTAAATACCATTGGTAAACCACTCAGATATGATGTGATGCAGGACACATTCTTTTTGGAAATTTATTTAAGAGGGATTTCAAATATGAGGGATCTTAACTGGTCCCAATCGGCTCTTGAATATCAATAAACTTTGTAATCGAAAGGAGACATCAGAGGTCATGTTGAACTTTGTTTTGATTTTAATTTAGACAACTGGGTGGGCGGAGGATCACAGAAACAGGTTGATTATGTACTAAACCAATGGCTATTCCAAACAAGTGGATGAGGCAAACATTAAAATAAAAAAGTAAGCTGTATCTGGTTATCCGTATGAATCATTATGCTGACCAATTGATGACATTTTATGCTCAATATAAGCAAACATTTTTCACTTATTCAATGAGTTAGTTTAATGATTAACTTGCTAAGTTCCACTCAGTTTTCATTGCAAACATGCTCACCAGTCCAATAACTTACACTTGTTGAAGGTCCTGTTTGCTAAATCAATGTGTCAGCAGTATACTGTGCCGGATTTATGTACTGCAGAAAACCAAAACCTCCTCAATAAGTTTGATCTCGATTCTAGCCTGCACCTCCACACACATTTGTAGACATTATACTGTAGAAGTGTAATTGAGAAGTAATAGGTGTATCCAAAAGTTATTTCCATTTTTTTTTATAGGATTAAAAAAGAAATACAAGTTTGGAATAACATTACTTCCATTAGGGTTTCACATTTTCTTTCAGCTTCCAGTACAGTAGAATCCCAAGATACGGCATTAAAAATTAGTAACAAAATACAGTACGGTATATAATACACATGTATATAATCAAATAACATTATAAATAATACCGTAAGGCAGGGTAAATACCATAACCAGGGTCTGGAAGAACATCATATTCCACATCGTAACCTGAAAAAAAAACGTATCCTAGAGCCACTGTATCCCAGGGTTCTACTGTAGTTTTATTTTTTGTAATAAGCACAATATGATACACAGTATATTGAATATTCTGTACATTAGCTGTCAGCAGGGCTTTACAGAAATGAGTCCACTCATTTTAATTGCAGTCAAGAAGTGGAGGGATCATTTTTTTAAATCTAGCAGTGGAAAAGCAAATAAATACGGATTTATTTTAAAATAACATTGGAAATATATTAAATTTTGTAAACAGGTTATTTTAAGGTGCAGACACATTGGGGAAAAGAGCAGCTCTTTTTAAATTTTTTTAAAAGCAAGAACCGCTTTCAAACTTGTGGAGCAGTTGTAGGCATCATCATATTCAGTTTTAACATTGGTTTTATATGCAGACGTGTTAGACAGCTTTTATAAATTGACTTCCAAACTAACCTTTCTCTGCTAGATCTTTATTTATCCCTCTTTCTTTCAAGTCTATCCTTTTTACTTCCTGTTTTGTTTTTCTTGGCTTTCTCCTGCCAACTGACCTTTATATTTCAATATCTATCTTCCCAACCAAATAACTATCAATTTTCGGTCTACAGACTCAAAATTTGACATACGGGGTATTGAGATTTGGGAAAATCTTTAATTTGGTTTCAGCCAGAAATTTTGCTGTTAAGGGGTCAAAGTTCAACGATTTCACCTTTGAGAACTCTACCAAACTCCTCTGCCAATTTTGGGTCTAAACACTTGAAATTTTAGATATAGGCTACTTGGGCATGGATCTGACTTTATAATTTGATTTGAGCCCAAAACAATAACTGTTAAGGGGTCAAAATTGGCGCCAAGTATAAAAAATTTGATCTCTGCGGTCTCTAACAAATAAGTCAGCCAATTTTTGGTCTAAACATTTTAAATTTTACATAAAGTGTATTCATAAATAGGGTAAGCTTTTTAATTGTTTTTTTTTTTTGCTGAAAATTTGGTTTCCAAAGGGTCAAAGTTCAAAAGATTTGACCTTTGCGATTTCTAGCAAACTATTAAGCCAATTTTGGGTCTAAACATTTGCAATTTTGCATAAAGGGTATTCAGACTTTCAGACAATCAGTTTTGGGGCAAAAATTTGGCTGCCAAGAGGTCAAAGTTGAAAGAGTTGTCCTTGGCAGATTCTACCAAACTCCTCCGCCAGTTTTGGGTTTAAACAATTGAAATTTTAGATGTAGATTACTTGAATATGGGTCAGACATTTTAATTTGATTTGAGCCCAAAACAATAAATGTAAAGGAGTCAAAATTAGGGTCAAAGTAAAAGAAAATTTGACCTCTGCGGTCTCTAGCAACTTTTCTCTATGAAAGTTAAGGAAGCCATTAAAAAGGCATTATCATACATATGCACACTTTAATATATACATATGCATATAAAGTTATTAACAGTACATAGGGCCCAAGCAAAGCCGGGCTGAACTGCTAGTATTTACTAACTTGAGAACTTGCACCTCTACTTTCAATGTCACCATACCAACAAAGTCTCCTGTTTTTCACACACTCCCTTATACTGCAAATAGCAATAAACTAGAAATCGACTAACAATGTCTCTTATGAGAACAATGATTGTAGGGAAGAAAAAAAGATCAAATTCCCACTAGATTGCAAAGTTGATTTTGTATCTTAGCACATATCTGACTCTTACATAAGTAGATGATTGCATCTGGAGTCAGGTACTTTCTGGAGTGATACAATGGTCCAACCATTTTTCCAGTGACCTTAGCAACAATGTCTTCCATTTTAGATTTTGGGTGAAAGCCAGTCCTAATTCGGTACTTATTTCTAGGTTATTAAAAAAAAAAAAAAAAAAAAAAAAAAAAAAAAAAAAAAAACAACAAAAAAGAAGACAATTTTTACCTACTTTTCTACATAATCCTACATAATCGCTATTACTCATATTTTCTTTCATTTTCCAGTAGTTTTTCTTTTTGTAATCATTGCAATAACAGCGAAGCATAATATGAAAATTGAATGTACCACACATAACTCGTAATGTTAGTCACATGATAATATTTCTTTCTCGACTGTCATAAGCACTTAAGAGATATGATTTCAATTGTTCCACCCTCATCTCCTCCGGGAAACCTTAAACACTTACCTTCTAATCCTGAGCAAATGCAACTTAATATATTACGAAATCATATATAACAATGCATTCTCTCTCATACCATGCCACCATTTTTTTTTTCTCCTTTCACGTTTCTAAATATTATTTGTGTTATTTGATTGGTTGTTAATTTTATTACTTTTTTTTCTGTCAACTGAAAATAAATTACCATGAAAAGTAGCTGGAGGTGGGAGATGCACTCACAATTTTTTTTTTTTTTAGTAAAGATTAAAAAAAATAGATCAATATACTAGGTTGGTGCAAAAGTTTTTGCTGATTTAAAATTTCAACTTGAAAATGAAAAACATTTTGAAAATCTTTATTCGAAATATTAACGACCTTTGCTCTATATAACTTGATTCCAATTATAAACGACCTTGGAAATGCCTTGCTTGTAAAATTTTTTAGGTCTTGATATGAAATATGAATCTAACTCATGTTCAATCTCTTCTAGTGATGTTAAACTAAGGTGATCTAAATTCTTTTGTAATTTCTATTTCTTTTCTTGAAATAAGTGATAACCCAAGAGAGCTAAGTCAGTAGAATAGGTAGGAAAGGACAAACTCTCCCAACCACATTCTTCTAGTAGATCTTTGGTCAGTAGTGCTGTGTGAAACGAGCATTATCATGATGGAAGATGACTTCTTTTCTGTTGATTAAAGAAGGTCGTTTTTGAGTTAATATGGGTGAAAATATTGCAGAAAAACATAAATGATGGTTTAATAATTTGAAAGAAAAAGTTATAAATTAATCATGGTGATATGTTTAAGTAATAACAATTTAGATGAGATGAATTACAATGGTTTAAAATGCTCCTTCTACAAACAGGCAAAAACTTTTTTTGTATAAATACTGATGTATTTAGGAAACTCATTAATTTGGTAGATTTCAAGTAAACAATTATAATGGGCCTGGCTGCCATACAAATATAAACTCCATGGCTAGAAACGGATATTGTAATTAGATCACTGTTAAATAATTGTATCAGAATTGGAAATTTAGAACAGAATTGGTAATTGTATTGGCATAAAGAAAAAATATCAGAATCGATTCACCGCTAATAATCAGATCACTGTTAAGTAAGTACTTTCTCTATTTTCTGTATAAAATAAAGACAAAGACAAAAATCTGTATATTTGAAAGACAAAATCTCAAAAATATTTTTTTTTATAGATTATCAATATCGTTTTCATTATTTATTTAGTATTATTTATAATTTTCTAAAAATATTGACAGGTTGGTAAACGATTTAGGTACTTATGCACTTTTGTTACCGTGCTGAAATAATAACATTTAGAAAGCCATTCTTAACATGAGAGAAGGGTGTTTTCTAACTATTCTCTACTTTCACTTAACAATTTAACAACAACAAAAAAAGATATTGTAAAACTTGAATTTAACTTGAAAATACTATATTTTTTAAAAATAATGCGGTAACAAAAGTGCAAATGATTTTGAAAAATGTCGGAACTTTTTTTCTGATTGTATTATCTAATATATAGAGCTGCCTTATCGAATTTTAAAATTTAGACCCAGATGGCATCGCATCTGACACATGATTCTGCTAGACCATTTTGTCTTTTCTTTCTTCCATTAGTTACTTTTTGAGAAAAAAAAAAAATCCATTTATGATTATTATAATTGAGATGCACTTAAATTATGAATCAAATAATGTAAGGAAGATAACTCATTTTAAGCTATGAAAATTACCTCCCTTACATTATCTGTTTTTATTATTGAACATTTCCCCTTCTCTATGTTAATAGTATTTTGCAACTATTTTGCAGATTTAATAATCTATATGCGAGTTAAACATTTTTGGAAAAACTTTACTTTGTTTTGCACCTATTTTAATTCAAATTAATTAAAAACCGTGCAAACAATAAATCCCGGTACAGTTAGTACATTTACATATTTCAATACTTTTAAGTAATTAGAAAGAACAAATTAACCCTGCAATATTTCCTCAAAATCTTTCTCGTTTACGATGAATTTAGATTTTTTGTGTTATTTCTTTGTGTATTTGTTTTTATGGAAATAAATCAGTTGTTACGAGGGTCTTCCCAAAAGTAAAGCAAACCATTTTGTTTTTTTAACTAAAAAAAAAAATTTAAAAAAAAAGTTACGAGGACAGTAGTAGTAGTACCGCTCGCTAAACGAGCAACAATTTGTACTCCAGAATTTATTTTTCTACATTGTCACCATCATTCTTAATAGACTTTTGGCAGAACAATGAAAATATGGGCATCTGGAGCGTGCTTTGTCCTACGAAGGTTGTTCCAAAAGTAAAGCCTCCTATTTATCTTTTTTTTTAACTGAAAAAAAAATTGAACTGCTAAGACGTGAGTGGTACCATTAAAACTGGAAAAAAAATTTTTCTACATAGTCACCATCATTCTCAAGGCAGTTTTGCTAGGAATTCAATGACGTATTTCTGCTTCTGAGAAACGTCCATGACAAGGGTTATTCTTTTTAGAGTCTAACACCGTTAATATCTGCAACAGAGAGATGAAACTTTCAGGTCATGAATGTATGTTCAGTCATCATAACAATGCAATTTACCATCCCCTCTGATCCATTTGGATGGAATAAAAAAATTGGAGGCATTACTTTTGGAACATCCCTCATGCAATCATAAAGTGCTTGATGTTGTTGGTAGTTAACTAATTAAATTATTGAATATTTACAGCAAGTCTCTTCTTACATGTGTTCTTAGTAATTTAGATTTCCATATGCTCGCCAGTCGCCACTAGTTAGCGACTTGTTACGTGCTTGCCAGGCCTGTTATTGATATTTCCTTGGTTGATAGAGCCAAGGTATTCCTTCAAAATTCAACTTACCTTTGACAAGAGCCGATCCCAAGAAAATGCAATTTTATCAGAATCCTTATCCTGAAAAATACAAAAATAAAATGCAAACATTTAGTATTTCGATGGAGAAATGTCGATAAAAATATAAATGATAAAGTATCAATAAAATTTCATACAGAACCATAGCGATTCATGCTATTTTAAAATGACTACTTGTCAGAAATTGTACTGCTTAAAATATGACTCACACTGACCCTCTTCCTTTTTCCACTCCTACCTTCTCAATGTTTCAAAGTGTTGCACTAGGCGGGAAAATTGAACCACCACTTTAGTTTGCTGTCTGGACGTCAAACAACTCATTCATTTTTCTTAAATCCTTTATGGTGGGGTTTGCCCCCAACAATATAATTTTGTCTTCTTGTTAACTGAATTTGAGTGGTATAAAACCAACACGGCCAGAAGAAATTTCATCTTTACTTGTTCAAAGAACTTCTGGTTGAATTTTTTTTTTAACTTAATTGTTGAGTTTCTATTTGTTAATTTATGAACTCATTACTCCAGACGCCATTTTTGTCTTACTATTTTGCCAATCATTGATCTGATGTTTTTGAAAGGAATCCAGATAAGTGTTTGCCATTATTTTACAGTCTTTTCTGACATGCCAGGCCCTATTTAATTATGCGAGGTTATTTCTCACATACCAGAAAAAAAAAGTAAACAAATTGTAAAAATACAAACCATGTTTTATCATTATATTCATTTTTTATTTTTAATTAAAAAAAAAAAATCATTTTAGTAGATTTGTAATTTTAAAGAAGAGAAAAAAACCAACATAATCACCGGTACTGTTTTATTAGTCTATGGTTTAACAAGGTTTATTTACTCCCTAACCATTAGGTGTATCAGAATTTTTGTAGGAATTTTTTACACCCCTAACACGAAACTGCGAATAAAATATACAAAACTCGTAATTTCTCTTTTAAAAGTGGGTTGTTTATGTTCTTTATGGATTATACTTCCAAAATAAACTATTAAAGTTGTTTTAAAAGTAATAGAAATATTTTTTTTTATTTTTTTAAAAACAGTAATGAATTTTACGAACTCAATATTTTTCAATTTTTAAACTTTAAAAATCTATCAAAATTTTTCTATTCATTCTATTTTTACGATATTTTCAGGGTCAATGTGAAATTTTATGCTCTTTCCAATAAACCGAATATAATATTTTAGATAAACGTTTTTTTTTTTTAAATTCCCGCCTCCCCATTTTCAAGTGTCTATTAAAAAGTAAATAATTAATTTACTCACCAAAGTTTTATATATCACATATTGAAGAGAAAAGGTTAATAAATAATATATTCAAATTTAAAACAAAAAAAAGTAGTGTTTTTTTTAGAAATTTACCTGTAAAGTCCGAAGTTTAAAACCTTTAAAAAAACCCAAAAAAACCCACGTTGTTTGTTTATTTGTTTTTTTTTTTTAATGAAACCTTGGTTCTTGCCCCTTTAATTGAAAAAAAAAAAAAAAAAAAAGATTAGGGCTTGAATTACATTTTTCGAGGAGTTATAAGCTTGGAAAGACGGGGTGGAATTATTCACTATTTTTCACGAAATTTCTGACACACCTACCTAACCACACCTCCCTTTCCTAATCGGGACTGCTTGCTAAATCTATAGTAAAGCAAAGATTGCCTAATCACTAAGCACACCGCCTTCTTCTGAACCATATCCTCATTTCTTCTATTTGTTTTATATAGCCATGGGCAACGCTGGGTTAGTTTAGTAATAAAAAATGCGATTTAAAGTAGCTGGACAAACTGACCGGCAAAACGGTTTTTCTTTCAAAATATGCGTAACTGACGAACAAGACAAGCTTCTTTTAGAGATGCATGGGTGCATCTAAAAAATTAATAAAATAAAAAAAAAAATGGAAAAAATATCTATTATATAATAATGCATGCATTATGTAAATATTTTGTTTTTTCAAAGCTGCTTCTTAACCCATCAGTCCATACACTGTACAAAATCATTAACTAACAATCAATACTATTGTTGAGAACCTTCTAGAAATGCACCAATAAGTGAATTAGCTGATGACTAATTATCGCAACTCTTGCCTGCAAAAGGGAACATTTGCTTGTTGGAGGAATCACATTCTTAATTCATTTGGGAAAATAATCGATTGATTCAGCTAGTTTGTTTTATGGCAGCTCAACACTTTGGTATATATAATGCTAAAGCAATATTTCTATACTAGTTGTACCTACCCGGTGTTGCCCAAAAAATTTTGGTTCTAGTGCAGAGAGTGATCCGCGCTATTTTTTAAATCATATTTTCAAGTTTAATTAAAGTTTTATGATATGTTTTTCATTCAACTGTAAGGTTAAAGTATAAAATAGGTACAAAACACCCTCTCCTCCCCATGTTAAGAATGGCTTTTTAAATAATAACGTTATTATTTACGCCCGGATCACTCTCTGCACTAGTACCAAAGCCTCTTTCCCACAGAAGAGATGTTGTGAGCCTGTCTTATGTTTTATCGTTATTTCCATGGAAAGTGCTTGTCTGAACTCCAATCTCTGGTCCCACCTCACCAATTTTTCATGAAAAACACCTAAAACATAGATTCCATGAACAAAGCTTCTTTCTTAGAACTGCACGTCTATGGAACTCGCTTTCATTTGCCTGCTTCCCAGCTGACTACAACTTGATTGTCTTCAAGTCCAACATAAACAAATTCTTGATGAACCGCCCCCTTAAGTAATCTAATTTACCAAATTTCTATTACAGTTACTACAATATTATCCCATTGACTACTGTACACTATAACCCTTATCCTTGAGTGGCCCCCAGGCCTTGATAAGTGGTGAGTCCTATGTAAAAAAAAAAAAAAAAGAAGTTATTAAAACCCTCCTTATGTAAGCAAAAGGGGTGGCTTCCAGGGCTTAATGCAATCCACATGTTACTTTCAAACTTGTTATTGGTCTTCATTTCACTAGCTATTTGCGTGCGCGGGAGGGTACGTTGTTTACCCCTCTCCTCCGGCAAATAGTAAAAACAAAAAACAAAAAAAAACGTGAACATTGGATGCAGTTTTAAAACGTCTATGTATGAGATTATATACTGCATTAAATGCTTCTTAAACATTTTCTAAAGGTACTCTTACTCATTAATACAGCATCAATGCAGTAATAGCGTATGCAATTATGTATTTCACTAATGTTGTAAACTCATTTTCATTTTGTACTGCAACGATATTTTAATTAAGAAAACGTAAGTACAGGAGGACAGTAGCACCGCATAACATCCTTACCCGTACTGTATCCTAGTACTGTAAAGTCATTTTTCATGTGCACAGCATATAGAATAGAATTGACAGAAAGTAGAACAAATTTCAAGGCTAAGATAAATACTGTATGCGCACTTCAGTTAATAATAATACAGAAGATTAATAGAGAAAAAAACGCTCGCCACTAGATCCAAAATTTACCCACTATATTCCAGATGAAATCTCTAGATCTAACAGGAGAACCGCTAAATTGACATTCGTTTTTATGACATTATGATGCTAGTCCGGTATATCAACATATGATGCGATAGGGTCAAAAGCATAACCCACAAATATGTGGGGCCACAAATGGGGAATGCGAGCAGGTGAGGATATACTGTATTTTACTTTTTCATTGAAACATAACTGAAGCATTCTTAAATTAGAGAAGAATCCAGGTTGTCCTCGATGGTTTTACGTCTAAACAATATGATATAAATGCGGGTGTACCTCAGATCCTTGATGGGCATATTTGCTGATGACACCACGCTCTATAATGAGCATGAGGAAAAAACGAATGAACACATATCCAAGGCAATGGCAGAAACCCTAAAGGAAGAACTCCAGTCTGTAGTGGAATGGAGACAAAAATGGATGGTAACGTTCAATGCTGCCAACTCTAAGCTCATTTCCTTTAATAATTACAAGAAACCTTCTCTACCACCCAATTACTTTGCCAAAGAGACATTACCTGAAAGTAATTCATTCAAATTCCTAGGCTTAAGATTCACAGGGAACATGAGTTGGAACAAATACATCGAGGGCATTGCCAAGGCTGCTGCGAGAAATGTGGGCTCTCTCTACCATGCTAAAAAGTTACTTATGCCTGAAAGTATCCTGTACCTCTACAAGGCACCATTTGCTCATGTGGAGCATTGTTGTCACATTTGGGCTGGTGCATCTGCTACTATACTTACTCCTGGACAAGATTCAAAAGAGAATTGTCAAACTGATAGGTCCCGGACTGTCATCTAAGCTTCAAACTGTCCTATTGACAAAATGTTGTTGCATCTCTCTGCCCATTTTACAAGTATTTTAGTGGTAGATGCTCCGACGAACTACAAGCACTTGTACCCCCTTGACTTGACAAGCAGCAAAGTCCCGCCCCTACACAGCAGAGATCCCTAAATGTCAGAAAGCCTTCTACTCTAATAGTTTCTTCCCTAGAACTGCTAGACTTTGGAATTCTCTTTCGGGTTCCTGCTTCCCCAACTACACTGACATACAGAAGTTCAAGTGTAATGTGAACAGACATCTTGCTGCTCAACTCCCTACATAGTATGCCTGCAATTTATGTACCAGATAGTAACCCCCTACATTAAAGTGGTACTGTGCCTTGAAGATATGAACAACTTGAAGCATAAAATCTTTTTCCAAAGCATTAAATAACCTAAACAGGGTTGATATGCCGTAAACTAAAACCAAACATAAACAAAGTCCACAAAACATTCACCTTATCAAACTCCGTACCCTTCTCCATAGCTGCCATTTTTCAGCCAGAGAGGATAGCAACGTCTAATTTTTTGGCACTTCAGTTTATTATGTACAGACGACTGTTCTAGAATTTTTTTTTTTTTTGGAGGGGGGTACTTTCAAATCACCATGGTTATGACGTATACATATGTGTGTGATAAGAAACTTGATTAAACTATCAAATGTTGATATAACATTTTTTTTTATTTGAAACATCATCCTCTACTATTTGTTGATAAAAACAAACTACAATTTTTTTTAATAATAATAATAAAAACACGGATGGCAACTTTATATTAAAACAAGCAATGCAATTCAAAACATTTTTTTTTTAATTTTACACAATTAAGTTTGTTAATAGCAGGGTCACCCAGTGTCACTTTTTTTTTTTTTTAATTCGATTAACGTCAGATTTTTATTTTTAATTCCACAACAAATCTGGGGAGACTTATTGTCACTCAGACTCCAGGGAACACCACAGGTTAATCTCAAAGAGAATTCTTTGATGATGGACTGTGTGTAAACTCCTAGTGAATAATAATATAATCATAAAGAGAGTGTGAAAATTTTTCTTCAACGATTTTCTCATCTCATTAACATTTTTTAAAATTGTTTTTCTTTGGTGAAAAACTATTTTATCACACATTTTAAGTTTCATTTTATAGCTAAATAGGTAAATCATAGGGAAACATAAAACAATAGACACAAGTAACTAATTAAAAAGTAAGTTTGAGGATAAAATACTTGACGGCTTGAGATGCGTCCATTCGATCTGTTTAATGTGGTTCAGCGGTTAACGACACGGACTGACGACCTGTGTGTTCCAAGTTCTAATCCAGTTCGTTCCACAAAAATCACTTTCACTTAGTACGTTGGCAATCTTCCTGTGGTCCCTCTCGTAAGTACCTGATGTCTTTTTAGTAATAATCCTGACTATAAAAATATTGGGGGAATCAATGCCAACACTAGAATCTTTGGATTCGTACAAATATGATGATAAATCTGTTTAACAATGAAAAATGCATTACAGATCAACAGAGCTTCTTATGGTGAGCTATCTAAAAATATCTTCAAAAAATATTCCTAAAGATTACAAAATAAAATGAAAAATAAAAAATAAAATAAAAAATATAAAAAAAACAAAAAAACGGAGTTGATTGATGATAGTCTCTGTTTGATTAATGACAGTTCATATTGTAATTAAAATCTGTTATTCAATGGACTAGAACACAAAGACAATTTTATAGTTGAGACGCCTTGACGAGTTTGTACATGTTTTCAAAATGTTTTCTTTGTTGTTGATTTAGATGCATCAACGTGTGCATCATCCGAGAAAAACAAAAAAACATTGGTACTTTCATGAAAAGGGATTATTTTTTTGTCATTTTAATTTATAGCATTTAGATTTTCATACGAAAATATTCTGTTAAAATGTAAACAAATATATGTAAATATACAAAGCATCTTTTAGTGGTGTATGAATGTAGGAATGGCAGATGATAGATGTTTGGCCAAAAGACGAGAGGCACAAATAACTTAAAATATCTCTCGCTGGAGTCCTACCACCATAGAGATATTTTCTTTGTTTCAAGTAAATAAATATTTCATTAAACTGAAGATCATGTTGGGACCGACATGTTTGAGACAAAGTCATGATAAAGATTATCTTTAGATAAGTCCCTATGAATAGAAACTGTTTGGCCATTATCTCGAGTGGATATCGAGTAGCCAACTTCTGGGTGGTCGAATGGTGACCATTAACAAAATTCAGAATCGATCAAGGGTGTAAAGATTTCAGGAGATAAGTGAAAGAGTTGAACATACTACAAAAACAATTGGTTTTTCTGAGGGCTGCTGGGCAGGTGTACCTCATTAAGCAAGTTTAAACCGTTGGAGCCCTTGTGATTCAATTTCAGTAACTGGGTGCAATTTTTTATCTAACAAAAAATAAAATAAATAAATAAGCATCTGTTCTTGGTTTATAAACTTTACTTGTGGTTTTGCTTGGGATGAGAATTCTTTATTGCAACATTGACTGAATCGAACAATAACTTTGGACCAGAGCAATGGTAGGACAATCATGGTCTGCGCAGTAAAAAGCACACACACATGTTCATACAAAAACCCAAGTTTTTTTGGGTTTTTTTAAGCATAATAATAGTCATTAAATGTTTATATGAGGGCTGTTCTAAAAAGTAATGTGTCCTATGTTTGTTTTATTCCGCCTGAATGAATCAGAGAGGATTGTATTGTTAATATGACTGAACATGCATTCATGACCTGAAAGTTTCATCTCTTTGTTGCAGATACTGACAGTGTGAAACTATGAAAGCAACCCCTGTCGTGGACGTGCATCAGAAGCAGAGATGCGTAAATTCTGGAGCAGAAAAAATTGCTTGTTTTAATAGTACTACTCCCGTCTTCGTAACTCTGCAACTTTTGGAATGACTCTCGTGTATATATATATATTTCTCCTCTTACTATTAGTACAAATTTCGGCATACTTTGGAATTTTATTAAAATATTCCCTACCATATTTTCTTAGATGATGATGATGATAATAATAATAATAATAATAATAGCAGTACTATACCGAACAGTTCCGGGTTTAGAAAAAAAAAAAAAAAAAAAAAAAAAAAAGGAAAAACATTGGTGCGGTTACCTGTCTACAAATGAAATGGGGAAAACGGCATTTTCAAAAATAATTTTACCCCTCTCTAATATATATCTTATATACAAAGTAAAGTCGACCCCCCCCTCTATTTGGACTGTTTTGTTAATTCAATAGAACACATGTAGACCCGTATTTGTTAGAAAATAAAATTTTAATTTCAATCAATTTATTCGATGTTTGTATTTTATCCTAATCAATATTCAAGCTTTTTGATCAGGTGTAAAGGTAGAGGAAGGAGTACTCACTCTTTAAATCACAGGTACTCTTCTGCAACTCAAAATACTGTTCTAATATTTAGAAAGAAACATTTTTCGTTGCACCATTATAGTTTGCAGTAACATGATATGGAAATACAGTTTTTTTTTCTACTTCAGTAACAAATAATATACTATTTAATTTAATATAATATTTCATAGTAATAATTTCTGTTTTACATTTTTTTCTTTTATGACTACATAATACTCATTGATGAATACAACTTTAAGGTTACAACACATGCTTCCTTTTATGATCACTATGTTTCATATGCCATGTGCTTTCATAGGTAAAAACGTTATTTTTATAACACACAAAAAATGCGTTATATGTAGCCAGGTTAGAGGAAAGAAGAAAGAGAGGTGGCTTTAGAAAATGGATTGTTGGCAGACAACTTAGAGGGAGGGAGACATAGCGGCGTGACTGTGCTGTTTGCTGTAGTCCCTGTAAGGACAATTGCAAACGGATACTTCAGCAAGGAGAACATTCTTGACATTGCCAAGGTGCAGTGCTTCAGGAATCTTTCTGGAGTATGAACATGGGTTAGATGTTTTTTGCTCGTATTTTGTTTAAGTGAAAATTTGATGCCATTTTAACTAAGGTTGTCCTCGGTGATTGTATATATCCCCCCAAACTACTAATCAACTTGAGTTACATCAGAGGTATAATTTTTTTTTTTATTAATATGTTTGAAACTCTTAAACTTACACTTGCATATTATTATGAAATGTTTTCTCCCCTAGCTGCAGAATAAGCACTAGTATGGCTGAGTGTCCGCCAAGCCCTGTGATCTTGGGCCAAGATGTTTGCTTGGTTTATGTTCCTGTTCGTCCATTCACAAACGTAGTCTCTTTATATTTTCTTTTGTCAACTTTTTTTTTACTTTTCAAACATTTCCCATCAATTATACCTTCAGTGCATATTTTGCATAGCTCTACACTAGAACGCAAAACATGACCAAATGATCTGAAGGCATTCCGTTTGATGGTAAAGGCTATTTTTGGGATAGTTTATGATCAGTAATGAAATGCATGATGTGGCTTTGGAAAGCTATTTTCAGATATAATTTTACAGTTCAGTTGACATATTTAAGTTCGTATAAAACTACAGGAAGGACATATATGTTCGTTTTGATCTTGTTTGGAAGTTAGGGCAAAAAACTAAGCTCATTCTATGATTTACAAGTGTATGTTGTTAGATGAACACAGCTTATGCTCAATGAAAACAAACCTAGTTATGTATTCTTAAATGCTAGTAAATTGAGCTAGAATTTACCAGAAGCATAGTAATAGTAACAGAGTTGTGTTTTCTCTAATTTCTATGACCTTAGGTCAAGGTGTTGTTCATGTTCTTCCATTCACAAACATTGCCTATCCATCTAGTGTTTTGCCTACATTTTCTTTTCTTTTTTTTTTTTTTAATTACATTTTCACCCCAAACAAGGCAAATTGCCACTTTGGTGAAGGGGGCTACTATCAGGGGCAGCAACTACTGGAGTACTATGTAGGGATTTGGGCAGGAAGATGTCGGTTCACATTACACTTGAACTTCTGCATGTCAGTACAGTTAGGGAAGCAGGGACCTGGAATAGAATTCAAGAGTCTAGCGGTTCTGGGGAAGAAACTACTGGAGTAGAAAGATCTTTTACATCTAGGGATCTCTACTGTGTGGGGGTGGGATTTAGCTGCCTGTCGGGTTTGTCAAGGGTGTCGTGGGGGCATAAGTGTCTGCAGTTCGTCAGAGCATTCACCATTATAATACTTGTAGAACAGGCAGAGGGATTCAACGTTTCGTCGATGGGATAGAGGCTGAAGTTTAGATGCCAGTTCAGGGCCTATTAGATTGGCGACTCTCTTTTGAACCTTGTCTAGGAGCGAGAGACTAGCAGCAGATGCACCAGCCCAAATGTGACAACAATACTCCATACATGGGCGAATGGTGGCCTTATAGAGGTACAGGATACTTTCAGGTGTCAGTAGTTTTCTAGCACGGTAGAGAGCCTACCTTTTTCGCAGCGGCCCTGGCAATGTTTTCAATATAATTGTTCCAGCTCATGTTTCCTGTGAACGTTAGGCCAAGCAGTTTGAAAGATGTACTCTCAGACAGGGATTCACTGGCCATTGCTATTGGTGGCAGAGGTTTCTTGTAATTATTGAAGGAAACCAGTTTAGTCTTGGCAGCATTGAATGTGACCATTCATTTATGTCCCCATTCCACTACAGATTGGAGGTCATGCTCTAGTGTTTTTGCCATTTCTTTAGTTATGTGTTCATTTGTTTTCCTGTCATCAGCATATATACCCATCTCAGAGGCAGTTTTGTCGGGGAGGTCATTAATAAATATTAGGAACAATAGAGGTCCAAGGATAGACCCCTGAGGCACTCCCGCATTTATATCACACTGTTTAGATGTACGACCGTTGAGGACAACCTGGATTTTTCTCTTATCTAAGAAGGATTTAATTATGTTAAGTATTCTATCAGTGATACCGTATGATTTAATTTTCCTGAGGAGACCCTCATGCCATACCCTGTCAAAGGCCTTAGATATATCTAGAGCTACCGCTCTGCCCTCCCCTGCTTTGTCCAGTGAATGCTATATACGTTCAGAGATTACAGTGAGGATGTCAGCTGTGGAACGGGCTTGTCTAAATCCATATTGTTTGTCAGTCAGAACTTTAGTATCTGTAAGGTGCCGGACTAGAGCATGGTTAATTATGGTCTCAAATATTTTGGCGAAAAGTGGGAGGAGGCTAATGGGGCAATAATTTGATGGGTCAGTTCTTTCGCCAGAATTCTTGAATACTGGTACCACAGAAGCAGTTTTCCAACAGCCCGGAAAGCATGATTCATTAAGGCATTTGTTGTAGAGTTTGGAGAGAACTGGAGCTACTTCGGCTGGGCACTTTTTTAATAGCACAACTGGGATGAGATCAGGTCCACATGCTTTTGAAGTGTCAAGGTTTTTTATGATAGCATGTACCTGAGCAGGGGTGATTTTTAGATTGTCTAGCATGGCGTCTGTCCGCAAAGGAAAGTCAGGCAGAGGGTGGTTGGAAGGGTCCAGTGTGGAGTTTGAGGCAAACCGGCTGGCAAGCATATTAGCCTTGTCGGTTGCTGAGCAAACAACCTCGTGATTTCCATTAAATTTATTGTATTATGCCTTCAATGTATATTTTGCATAGCTCTACACTGGAATGCTTGATGTGACCAAACAATCTCAAGACTTTTCATTTGATGACAGAGGATATTGATGGGATGTCAGTGAGTTTTTTTTCTCCAACTTTTCGATACTGATGTGGTCAGATGGTTTGTGATCAGTAATGAAGCACATGATGTGGATTTAGAATGTTTCTGATGTAATTTTACTTATCAGTTGACATACTGAAGTCTGTATAAGATTAAAGAAAGGACATATGCATTGTAAATTTTTATTTTTATTTTGTATAGTATGTGTTTAGTAGAGAGGGCAGTTTTGTTTCTTGTGAGGATGACTCCATCTAAGCCGATTCTGTGAATAACAGCTGTTTGCCGGTCGTTAGATGAAGACAACTTGTGTCCAAAGTAAACAAACTCTGTAACTTGTTTGATCTGTTGTTCGTTGATGTTAAAGAGTTTTTTTTTTGTTTTTGTTTTTTTATCAGTGATCATGCATCTAGTCTTGGGCATGATAATAAAAATATCAACTACTTTCGCATACTTCACAAGATCACCCCAAAATAACTGTAAATCAGAGCTGGAGTTACTGGTTGCAGCTAGGTCATCCACATAGCTCAGATTAAAAAAAAAATGTCCATCAATTGAAAAACGAGAGCTTACAGTGATGTTTTGCTTTTCAAATAATTATTTCCATAATGTAGCAGGATAAAAATGATAAAAGGACATCTTTCTTTACATTCTTGAGGTTTTGGATTGGGCATGATGTGCCTACATCAATTTTAATTGCAGCAGTCAAATTAACATCGGTCATTTTCAAGAGATCATATACTGTTTATTCAAATTTATTTCTTCAAAAAGCTTCCACAGAAAAAAAAAAAAAGCCTGAAGCTCTCAAACACTTTAGTAAAATAAATAAAGGCAACAAACACAGGACTATTGAATTCTATGAACTCCTCTGTAGTACTTTTCCCTGGTTATCATGAAGCTTGAGAAGTTGGGAACGATAAAGATCTTTTGATACATTCCGTCACTATTGTGACAAACAATTTGTTACCTTATGTTTTGCTAAATTTGGTTTGTCTTTTTAAGCCACTAATGTTTTAGCTTTTCAAAAAGTTATCCATTTGCTTTTTAAAACACAATTTCTATATTAATAAAAAAAAAGAAAATAATGAATTACTATGCACTCATCGAAGTTTGAAACGAATTGGGAAGCATTTAAACTGTTGAACCGAAATAATTTCTCAACAAGAAATTGATTCAATTACAAAAAAACTCTAGACATTAGAAATGAAATTTATGAAAACTCAATATTATTATCAAAAAATATTTGGAAAAGAGAAAAAAAGTTTTCGATAACAAAATGGAATAAATATGAGATTAATTAAAAAAAATCAGTTCTATAAAGAAAAACCTGAAAAAGATGGTTTGTTTTGTGGCATGTTTTTCAAGTTATTTAATGCTGAATCCTATAATTTTGTAAAATATTTTTATGCTTAAAGTTTTTTTAATGCCAAGTGCAATAATTTCGGAAAACGTTATTATGCATCAAATATTTTATATCTTCAAATATTTATTCATGGTGTTTGGTTTGTTTGTTTTGTAAAGAAAAATTGCTTGCTTTTGACTTTACAGAAAATAATCAAGTTTTACAAAGAGAAAAGGAAAAAAACAATAGCATCAATGTTTAGTGCATTTTAAGTCATGAAGCCAGTATCTTCAGACAATCTCATAGCATCAGTTAAAAAGGTGAACGCTTTGTCTAGATGAACAATTAGCAATAACGTTATGCAAAGGTACAGAAACTATTGAACGGTGCAAAAATATCAACACACAAAAAAATTACATTAAATGCATTTTTTTTTTTTTTCAAATTAATGACCTGCTATGTGATCATGATGGTTAGAAATGAATTTGGAAACATTTGAACTATCACACTGAAATAACTGTTTAACAACAAGTTGACTCAAAAGGAATTCCTTCATGAAGGAAATACAGTAATTTTTTTTTTCAAATCAAGGATCAAACATAAGGATTCTATATCTGACTGCCATTAACAGAATCACATCAACAGTAAAAAAGTTATTTGAATAAAAATTACTTAAAAAAAAAAAAAAGAAAAAAAAAAGAAAATATTGAGAGAAGATAAAGAAACGCTTGCAACAAATTTTACAATTGCCAATTACAACTATTGGGAAACCAAGTCTTCTTTGAAGTGTCTTCACTTTCAATCGTTTAATGCCCTAATTGAAAAAGTGCTTTTTTTTTTTTTTTTTTTTTTATAATTAGTCATCTTCATGCATGAAACAGGCGATTCTATACATTGCTTACATTGAGAGGAGGCGAGAAGGATTCTGTACATTACAGTGGTGAACCATAAATAATATAACATTTATTTCCAATTCATCCAACCCATGTGAATACTCTAGAAAGATTTTTAGAGCAGTGTCTGTACCTTTACAAGAATGTTCTTCCTGCTGAAACATCCATAGTCGCTAAAGGAACTACAACTACAGCCAGAAAACTTTTAATCATTCGTTAACATTTATCATGAGATAACGGTGCATCAATAGTTAACGACATGAACTGACAATCTCAGTATGCCAATTGTCTTTTTTAAAACTGCTTTTATAAACCTATCAAAGAGAAAGAATTTAATAGTTGAGATAACATTTCCAGACATTCCAAAACTAGAAAATAGGCTTTTGATATGTCAACAGCTATTACTATGGAAACAAACCTCCTGTCAAAAGGTCACTGGTCCCATGTGATAATAAATACAGTCAGCACATCAGTTGCTGATCTTGAAGGATGAAATTCGCATTGCTTATCACAAAGTAGACTTTTTGCTGAGGCGATCCACAACTTCATCATACATTGGACTGTTCAAATTGCACATGATCACTTCTCTTTAATTATTAAAAATGGAATGTGAGTTAGAAAATTATTTTACTTTTTATTAAAATTATATATATATATATATATATATATATATATATATATAATGTTTATGAGAGAAAGAGAGAGAAGCTATCTGAGGAAAATTTATGAAACAAAGATCTTTTAGAAAACAGTTTAAAGCATTAAAGTTATTAAAAAATGTTATGAATTTTTTATCATCTTTACCTTCACAAAGCAATAAAAAAAAATAACAAACAGTAGTAATATCTACTGAAAGAAATATCTTTCTCATTTACTGATCATGCGCATGCGAATAAATATGTAAGATTAACCCATTTGCATAATAAATTGCAAAAGCACATCTCATTAATTAACCATTTGTTCCTATTATTTTCAATTTTAATGATTGTTTGGATTTTAATAAATAACATTTAGCACTTACAGAAAGTAATACATTCAAATAAAAATAATATGAGGTTCAGGAATGGAGGTAGAATTTTATTAGTTTTCCCAAATTTCCACACATTATGCGACACATTATCCAATGATGTATGTAGTTTGTTCCTTGCTAATGGGGTCAGAGATGGCTTCATGGCCGGGATTGAATCTCCCAACTGGCTGTAATCATAACACCCTGCACTGACGATTCTCCAAAGAATGAAACACTAGTGTCTGTAAATATTTAAAAATTATTATGTCAGCCCCTTTACGAACTCTGTTCTTATTGTTGAGCACTTTAAAGTTCAAATGAAAGTTGGTCACTTAAACTCACATGCGCAGATCATGATGTTATAATGATCACTATGGACAGACGTCTCGACATTTAAAAATAAATGTTTAAATTTCAACAATATTTCTCATGGTTAAAGTTGGCTGTGTGGCTTGTTCCTTGTTAATGGAGTCAGGGATGGCTTCATGGCTGGGTTTGAATCTCCTGACCTGTTGTGATCGTGACACTCTGCACTGATGATTCCCAAAAAGATGAAACACTAGTGTCCGTAGGTATTAAAAAATTATTTTAGTAATATATATCTAAGAGAAAATAAAAGAATTTGAGAGTATAAATTAAAGCTTACAATTAAATTTATTATTCAACAGAATACTCCTAAAACAATTTTCAAAGTCCTTATTCCATGGATTTCAAAGAATGCCACTCTTGCTATTTTTCTCATCAGAGGACAGTAAGAAATTAGCGAATTATAATT